>NC_034194.2:24540703-24553203 GCF_002021735.2 Oncorhynchus kisutch | reverse complement strand
CTAGACTTAATGGTTATTGTAATAAAAGCAACATGTCTTATAGCTCAGTAAGTCTCCAAGCATGTAATATGCATGATCACAATACATTCACAAAGTCCTGTTAAAAAGGATATTCTGAGCCACAGGAAAGCTTGGCTGTGGGACGATTGATTGACAGCAAGGAGGATCAGTCTCTTTTGAAAGGGGTCCCGAATCCCAAAATCCAGAAATATGCTGATGATTTTCAAAGTGAGCCCCTCTCAAGAACTCCCTCCATGACCTGACGTGGCCCTCCACACTGGAGAGACACATATCTCAATTTCTCCCTGACTCCACATCAATGATTTCTCTTAAAGTATAGTCACATGGTGGGGCTGAGGAGAGGTTTAGAGGGAAAGGCATTCAGCCATTCAGAGTGAGATTAGCGAAAAGAGAGGGGGGAAGAGGGGGTGGGGTGGGAAGAAGAGAGTCAGGGAGGTAAAGTAAAGGGAGACCAAGAGAGTGAGACCAAAGGAATAGGGAATCTAGACCCAGACATGTTGTACAAGAGGACAGAGAAAGTGAGAAAGAAAGAGAAGCAAAGACCCTACCTCACACAACTCTCAAAATGAATTAGCAATGAGCTTTCCTCTTTAATTCCACTTCTAATAGTTCCATTGCTTTAAATATTTTAATGTTCAGAATGCATTTGTGTCACTTTCAATGAGTGACAGAAAAACCCTTTACAGAAGCCTCTACAGATGGACAAATTATGCCACAGGCTAATTGAAGTTAAATTCTCCTATTAGCTCGTTATAATCCAAGAGTTAATGAGGAAAATTCGACTAATTACAAAATAAGGAAGTAATATCCATTTACTTAGCTCAGTCACAGGAGTCAGATAAATAAATCAAGGGCTTTAGGAACTAATTACATGTGAGTGTCTGGGCTTTAATTGATTGGAAACATCCCAGCCTCTGTAAGTGTGCTTGTCTATGACCTTATGTGCATGCTTAGAGAGGGGGTTGGAGAGAGAGAAAGAGAGAGAGAGGGAGGGAGAGAGAGAGGTAGAGAGAGAAAGAGAGAGAGAGAGAGGGAGAAAGAGAGAGAAAGAGAGAGGTAGAGAGAGAGAGAGGCAGAGAGAAAGAGAGAGAGAGGCAGAAAGGGAAAGAAAGAGAGAGAGAGAGAGAGAGAGAGGGGGAGGGGAGAGAGAGAGAGAGAGAGAGAGAGAGAGAGAGAGAGAGAGAGGAGAGAGACCCCATAGAGCCTCAGGACAGCACTCAGCAAATCTGGCCCAACCAAATCATCACAAAACAAAAATAAAATATATCACCTATTGGAAAGACACCAAAAAGAATCAAAGTAAACTTCAATGCTATTTGACTCTAAACAGACAGTACATGTTGGCAGACTATCTGACCACTGTGACTGATAGAAACCTGAGGAAAACATTGACTAGGTACAGACTCAGTGAGCACAGTCTGGCTATAGAGACCGGTCGTCACAGACAAACCTGGCTGCCCAGAGAGGAAAGGCTGTGCTCACTCTGCTCCAGGGGAGAGGTAGAGGACTGAGCTCCATTTCCTATTACACTGTGACAAATACTCAGATCTAAGAGAATATTTCTTTCCCAAAATTATAATTCAATACAAAGAATTTGAAACTATAAAAGATGAAGAAAAATCTAATATTTACTGGGTGAAAAGCCAAAATGTGCAGTTTTGGCAGCCAAATATGTGTCCTCCTGCCACAACCTAAGGGACAGCCAGTGAAAAGTGCAAAGTAATGTCGATAATATTTCCCATCTTGTTTTGTTTTGTCTTTCATACCACATCATGTGTCTTCTCAATCATGTTGACACTGGTCTACTACCATTGCTTTAATGGATTGTTGTTCTCATTAATATTGTTTTTATAGTTGTTGTGAATGGTAATCCCACGTCTACTACTACTATTATTATTGCTGTTGGTCCCACCATTTATTTATATATAAATATATATATATATCAAATATAAATATACATTTTTATTTTTCGATATGTATACTTTGACAATGTAAGTAATAATGAACTTGCCATGTCAATAAAGTCAATTGAATTGAATTGAGAGAGAGAGAGTGAGAGAGAGAGAGAGAGAGAGAGAGAGAGAGAGAAGAGAGAGAGAGAGAGATGAGAGAGAGAGAGAGAGAGAAGAGAGAGAGAGAGAGAGAGAGAGAGAGAGAGAGAGAGAGAGAGAGAGAGAGAGAGAGAGAAGGGAAAAGAGAATGGAAGAAGGAAGAGAGACTGAATGGAAGAAGATCCAGGAAAGAATAACGATGAGATACAGACAAGATGATAGAGACATACAGGAGTAGAAAGTAAACAGACAAGATGGTAGAGACATACAGGAGTAGAGAAGTAAACAGACAAGATGATAGAGACATACAGGAGTAGAGAAGTACATTGAAAATATAAGTTGTGGGATGAGGAAGGGGGTTGGGACGAGTTGTGTGCCATAATGTCTGAGAGAAGAAAGAAAGAGTAAGAGACAGGGTGAAAAAAAGTGTTTACAATGGTCAGTGGGGCTTTGCAGTAATCTCTGGGAACACTTGGCTGCTGATTAATGCAGCTAGTTTAGCCTAGCCCAGCTGTTTGCTGAGAGATGATGAGCCTGCCGTGCCGCTCACACTGGCCAGCCTATAATTAAGCCCTAACCTTCTCACAGAGGATTTGTCAAAATGGAAAATGAGGGTCTTCTCTCTCTCTCTCTCTCTCTCTCTCTCTCTCTCACTCTCACTCTCTCTGCTGAGTAGCTGAGTACAACTTAAAAGCTCTTCAGTCTGAGTGCTTTAATCATATTCTTCTGTGCAACATGCAGAGGCATATAAATACATTCTCCCTGGCTCACCCATGCTGGCTGATCTTGCTTTGGGATGGTTTTGCATATGTGGATGTGCACTGAAAATAAATCATACTGTCATACACACTATGCTATGTAAGTGCTGGTTCAACAAAGTTGCAGTATAGACAAGACGGTAAATTACCAGAAGGTATATTACCCTGTGTAATAGGAAACCATTCATATTTTCTATAACTGCGCTCTTCTATCTTACCCCTTTGTCAGAGCTCATATGAAATCATCTTTTGTTACCTGTGGAGGGGTAGGCCCATGAGGGGGAAGGAAGCAGGGGGGAAGGAGAGGGTGTATCCCTCATACCAGCGTTATCTCACCTACCTACGTTATAACGATTAATCACATACCTTTAGGCTGAGAATTAAAGGCCTGAGATAACTATGGTAATGAGCCTCTACCCCTGGAGAGCCGTGCTTAACCCACTAGTTCAGCTAGCTTGCCTCTCTCTCTCTTTCCAAGGGACTAGTTAAAAAGGGAGCCCAGCCTAGCTAGGGCCTCACAACATTTTTCTACACAGGGTTTTAAAAAATTCATTATTTCAACTTGTTTGTTTTATTGCAGGGAATTCAAAGGCAAACATATATAGAGGAACCCATAGGCTTGGTTTTAGCTAGCTGACTAAACTTCTATGGTGAAGGAAGTTTCTGATTTGTATTTTGGTACTTTATTAGGATCCCCATAAGCTGTTGCAAAAGCAGCTGCTACTCTTCCTGGGGTCCACACAAAATATGAAACATAATACAGAATATCAATAGACAAGAACAGCTCAGGGACAGAACTACATACATTTTGATGAACTTCACCAACGGAGTGGAGCAGGGACAGGCTTTGTGGAATTCAGCTCCGACTACATTGAGGTCAATACATTTTAAAAATGTAATTAGGAAATGTTTACTTTGTACCTATGTTTGTCCTCTGTAGTTGCGTGCCTTTGTTTGCTGAAATCCTTTTAATAAAAAATAAAAAATACACTTTTTTTTCCCTCCCCAATTGGTAGTTACAGTCTTGTCTCATCCCTGCAACTCCCGTACGGACTCGGGAGAGGCATGCGTCCTCCGAAACACAACCCAGCCAAGCCGCACTGCTTCCTGACACAATGCCCACTTAACCCAGAAGCCAGTCATACCAATGTGTCGGAGGAAACACCATACACCTGGCGACCATGTCAGCGTGCACTGCACCTGGCCCGCCACAGTAGTCGCTAGTGCGCGATGGGACAAGAACATCCCTGCCAGCGATGCAGAGCCTTAGACCACTGCGCCACTCAGGAGGCCATACTTTTACAATAAACATTCATCAAATTTAACCACTGACTGTTTGCTCATTGCTGTTGCTCTAAGATGGCAACTCAGTGCAAATGTGCCATTTAACTTTCAACAAGGGAAGAGTCAACAAGGCAACCTCATAGATGCACGCCCTATGTTCAACACGGTCTTTGCGCCATTTCTGTTTACCAACCCGTTTACCAACCTGACACAAAGCAATCCACTAAGACAAATAGGCCTACATGCTGCCATCGGTCGCTACGGTAACGTCATGCTCAAGGAGGAAGAGGTTAAATAGGCATGAAGAAGGGATGGTGGAAGGCAGGGGGGGGGGGTTTAATCAACAGGAGACGAGTCAGAAAAAAGCTAAGCAATTACCTTTAAGAATTTAAAAGCTATTTAGACAGAGCACAGAGCAGCGATATAATCATTCCAGAAGAGAGGAGGTAGCCTAAATCAAACATGTCGAGTTTAATCGTAAAGAGCAAACTATGTCAGGTAGTCCTGCCTGATTCCCTATCTTCCCCAGTGCTTTGATGAGAGATCAAACACCGTTCCAGAAGGTTTGATGAGATATCATCCACATAGTTTCAGGTTGGTGATTAGGATAAAATTAGGCTGTTAATATGACATGTATGTAGCCCAGAAGAAGGGCATAAAGCACAACCCTACATGACATTAAAGTTCCACTCCAGTCTCCTATTCAGCTCATTCACCAGATTTACATAACAAAAGGCACATTCCACTAGGTGGTCCAGGTATCCTCACGACATTGCACAGGTGGGTGGTTGGGTGGGGGGGTGGGGGGGGGTCTTTTCTCTTTTGTCTTCTGTTCTCTACTGCTCCTCTATTGTTCCTGAAGCAAGTGGGGGGGGGGGGAGGGGGACAATATGAAACATCTCTGTCAGACCAACTCCTGGAATGCCCTACCCCTTGAAGTTTTCAGTTTTGTTTATAAAAAAAACACAATTCTCCTCAAAACACAAACATGTTTTTTTATCCTTTAGTGTGTGACCTTATTTTTTTTATGTGTACTGTATTTATACTTTGGATATTAAAAATAGCTGGAGGACGTCTTTAATCTATTTGCTGTCTGGGGATAAAGTGCGATAAATAAATGATTAGGTCTTTACTTTAAACGCTATAACACATCTAGGACATTTAAATATTTTGGTGGTGAGTCATTTTCAGCTGCAAAGGTCCTGATATCTGATATTTAATATCATGTCAAGGTTTATTCCCTGCAGACTGCCTCCTCAAATGAATTTTCTGCTCTGCTTCGCCGCAGATGAATGCGGCCACTGTCGTAATCAAATTGGAAACCTTGAGAGCGGCGGATTGAAATAGCGTTTAATTGCGTGGCGCTGTGCCGCAGTCGCCTTGTCCACTCGCTCCCCGACATGCTCTTCAAGCAGTAATGGGTTAAATTGAGAAGCCTAATACGTTATAATACTATAATTACATGCACATGACGGACCAAAGCATGCGGCTGCGCCAACTGTAATTGTTTAGGTTACAGAAACACTGTTGCTTAAATGGTAGGCTAAGCCTAATAGGAAGGCAAATGAAGGATTTGAGCTCTTATGCAGAACAATCCAAATTAGTTGCAAAGGAGGAGTAGGGTTCTGTTTTAGCCCCGATCTCTGAGCCCAAACCTTGTCAACAGTATAGCCTGCAGAGATGGAAAACGTCATAAATATGAAATGATACAGATCCTAATTTAGTACACTGTACTGGAGGGGGAAAAGCAGAAATTGCTTTTGTTGAAAGCAAAAAGCTATAATGACTTTTGTATGATATAAGACTGAAAGCTATCCACAGGCTATCTGGTGTAAGGTCAGGTGAGAAGGAACAGTAGTGTGTCTGAGTGTGTGCTGTGCATGCATGTGATCTAGGGGGTGGCACAACCAAGTCTCATGACTGGTTAACCTAATACTTTTAAAGGCACAGTGCAGTGAAAATGTGTTTTCCTGTGTTTTATATATATTTCCACACTATGAGGTTGGAATAATACTGTGAAAATGATGATAATACCCCTTTTAGTGTAAGTGCTGTTTGAAAAGACCACCTGAAATTTCTGCCTGTTTTGGTCAGATGGGGGGGGGGGGTCTAAATCTTTACAGTTCTTTTAGTGTGAACACAACAATGACCAGAAAGGCCTGCCAGACAGACAGACAGAGAGTCAGTGAGATAGACTCTTACCTTTGCCAAGTGGGAATTGATCCATTTAGTGAACGTCCGCTTCTGCACTGCCTCTTGCTCATCTGAAAATCAGAAACATCATGGTCACATGCTTTGTAGACAAACAGAATGGACATCCTTTCTTCTAACTGTACTGTACCACTGTTATGAACAGTGCTTGAGTTAGGCCTTACTGATGGATGATGACTCTGATTAACAACTTCCATATTCAGGGCATTGCTATGCCTAATGTCTCTAAGTGGTTAGCTGCCTCTGCTCTACTGTACTTTGTTCCATGAGAATAGATCTGACATTCAGATGGCATTTTAACCAACCTACTTGTATCCCCTCTTCAAGCTGATTGATAACTGTGTGCCTTTTTAAAAGGATGCCCTTTTATGATACAAATGGGTCATGAGTGACAGAAGGTCTAATTCTTGCATTTCACAACAAGCCCCCAACTATATCTCTGCCTGTTCGGTATGTTGATCACCTATCATAAAAGCACATAAAGTCATGTGTGTTGTGCGTATTTACTTGAGAGTGAAGGGCACAGTTTGTTATGGTCCCAGCGATAAAAATCTATTAGCAAAGGCACAATCAATACTACTGACAATGTCCCTTAAAAATCCAATCCACTTAAATTAGGACAAAGCATAAATCGCTCTAGGGTTCCTCACTCTGAGAGAAAGATAGACTAACAGAGATAGAGGGAGAGTGAAAGAGAGAGGGGGAGAAAGTAAGAAGAAAAAGAAAAAGAAAGAAGAAGAAGGAGAAGAAGGAGGAGAAGGAGAAGAAGGAGGAGAAGGAGAAGAAGGTGGAGAAGAAGAAGAAGAAGAAGAAGGAGAAGAAGGAGGAGAAGAAGAAGAAGGAGAGAAGAAGAAGAAGGAGGAGAAGAAGAAGGAGAAGGAGGAGAAGAAGAAGAAGAAGAAGGACCCCTCTCCTGACCCCTCCTGTCTCAGCCTCCAGTATTTATGCTGCAGTAGTTTATGTGTCGGGGGGCTGGGGTCAGTTTGTTATATCTGGAGTACTTATCCTGTCCTATTCGGTGTCCTGTGTGAATCTAAGTGTGCGTTCTCTAATTCTCTCCTTCTCTCTTTCTTTCTCTCTCTCGGAGGACCTGAGCCCTAGGACCATGCCCCAGGACTACCTGACATGATGACTCCTTGCTGTCCCCAGTCCACCTGGCCATGCTGCTGTTCCAGTTTCAACTGACCTGAGCCCTAGGACCATGCCCCAGGACTACCTGACATGATGACTCCTTGCTGTCCCCAGTCTACCTGGCCATGCTGCTGCTCCAGTTTCAACTTCCACCTGACTGTGCTGCTGCTCTAGTTTCAAACTGTTCTGCCTTATTATTATTCGACCATGCTGGTCATTTATGAACATTGAACATCTTGGCCATGTTCTGTTATAATCTCCACCCGGCACAGCCAGAAGAGGACTGGCCACCCCACATAGCCTGGTTCCTCTCTAGGTTTCTTCCTAGGTATTGGCCTTTCTAGGGAGTTTTTCCTAGCCACCGTGCTTCTACACCTGCATTGCTTGCTGTTTGGGGTTTTAGGCTGGGTTTCTGTACAGCACTTTGAGATATCAGCTGATGTACGAAGGGCTATATAAATAAATTTGATTTGATTTGATTTGATTTGAAGAAGAAGAAGGAGAAGAAGGAGAAGAAGGAGGAGAAGAAGAAGAAGGAGAAGAAGGAGGAGAAGAAGAAGAAGGAGAAGGAGGAGAAGAAGAAGAAGAAGGAGGAGAAGAAGAAGAAGAAGGAGAAGAAGGAGGAGAAGAAGAAGAAGAAACAGCTGGAGGCAGGGCTTTCTCCTATAGAGCTCCATTTTTATGGAATGGTCTGCCTACCCATGTGAGAGACGTGGACTCGGTCTCAACCTTTAAGTCTTTACTGAAGACTCATCTCTTCAGTGGGTCATATGATTGAGTGTAGTCTGGCCCAGGAGTGTGAAGGTGAACGGAAAGGCTCTGGAGCAACGAACTGCCCTTGCTGTCTCTGCCTGGCCGGTTCCCCTCTTTCCACTGGGATTCTCTGCCTCTAACCCTATTACAGGGGCTGAGTCACTGGCTTACTGGTGCTCTTTCATGCCGTCCCTAGGAGGGGTGTGTCATTGAGTGGGTTGAGTCACTGATGTGATCTTCCTGTCTGGGTTGGCACCCCCCTTGGGTTGTGCCGTGGTGGAGATCTTTGTGGGCTATACTCGACCTTGTCTCAGGATGGTAAGTTGGTGGTTGAAGATATCCCTCTAGTGGTGTGGGGGGCTGTGCTTTGGCAAAGTGGGTGGGGTTATATCCTTCCTGTTTGGCCCTGTCCGGGGGTATCATCAGATGGGGCCACAGTGTCTCCTGACCCCTCCTGTCTCAGCCTCTGGTATTTATGCTGCAGTAGTTTATGTGTCGGGGGGCTAGGGTCAGTTTGTTATATATGGAGTACTTCTCCTGTTTTATCCTGTGTCCTGTGTGAATTTAAGTTTGCTCTCTCTAATTCTCTCTTTCTCTCTTTCTTTCTCTCTCTCGGAGGACCTGAGCCCTAGGACCATGCCTCAGGACTACCTGGCATGAGGACTACTTGCTGTCCCCAGTCCACCTGGCCATGCTGCTGCTCCAGTTTCAACTGTTCTGCCTGCGGCTATGGAAACCTGACCTGTTCACCGGACGTGCTACCTGTCCCAGACATGCTGTTTTCAACTCTCTAGAGACAGCAGGAATGGTAGAGATACTCTTAATGATCGGCTATGAAAAGCCAACTGACATTTACTCCTGAGGTGCTGACTTGCTGCACCCTCGACAACTACTGTGATTATTATTATTTGACCATGCTGGTCATTTATGAACATTTGAACATCTTGGCCATGTTCTGTTATAATCTCCACCCGGCACAGCCAGAAGAGGACTGGCCACCCCTCATAGCCTGGTTCCTCTCTCAGTTTCTTCCTAGGTTTTGGCCTTTCTAGGGAGTTTTTCGTAGCCACCGTGCTTCTACACCTGCATTGCTTTCTGTTTGGGGTTTTAGGCTGGGTTTCTGTACAGCACTTTGAGATATCGGCTGATGTACGAAGGGCTATATAAATACATTTGATTTGATTTGATTTGAAGAAGAAGAAGAAGGAGAAGAAGGAGAATGAGAAGAAGAAGAAGAAGAAGAAGAAGAAGAAGAAGGAGAATGAGAAGGAGAAGAAGAAGAAGGAGAACAAGGAGAATGAGAAGAAGAAGAAGAAGAAGAAGAAGAAGAAGAAGAAGAAGAAGAATGAGAAGGAGAAGAAGAAGAAGGAGAACAAGGAGAATGAGAAGAAGAAGAAGAAGAAGAAGAAGAAGAAGAAGAATGAGAATGAGAAGAAGAAGGAGAACAAGGAGAATGAGAAGAAGAAGAAGAAGAAGAAGAAGAAGAAGGAGAATGAGAAGAAGAAGGAGAAGAAGAAGAAGGAGAATGAGAAGGAGAAGAAGAAGAAGGAGAACAAGGAGAATGAGAAGAAGAAGAAGAACAAGAAGGAGAACAAGAAGAACAGCTTTCTGGTCAAAAGTGGGGAATGCTGTTTGAACGTCATGCTACTAGAATATTCATTGGAGTAAACTATATTTCAACCATCATTATAGAATCAGACAGACTCAGACCACAACAATCTGCAGAACACGGTGTATCACTTTCACACTGTCTCATATATCAACACATTAATGGGACAATGCCTTGCAAAAGCATTCATCCCCCTTGGCGTTTTTCCTATTTTGTTGCATTACAACCTGTAATTTAAATTGATGTTTACTTGGATTTCATGTAATGGACAGACACAAAATAGTCAAACAAATGTGAAGTAAAAGGAAAACAGAACAGTTGTGCGTGCATATGTATTCACCCCCTTTGCTATGAAGACCCTAAATAAGATCTGGTTTAACCAATTACATTCAGAAGTCACATAAATAGTTAAATAAAGTCCACCTGCGTGCCATCTAAGTGTTACATGATCTGTCACATGATCTCAGTATATATACACCTGTTCTGAAAGGCCCCAGACTCTGCAACACCACTAAGCAAGGGGCACTGCCAAGCAAGCACCACCATGAAGACCAAGGAGCTCCCCAAACAGGTCAGGGACAAAGTTGTGAAGAAGTACAGATCAGGGTTGGGTTATAAAAAAATATCCAAAACTTTGAACATCCCACGGAGCACCATTAAATACATTATTAAAAAATGGAAAGAATATGGAACCACAACAAACCTGCCAAGAGAGGGCCGCCCACCAAAACTCAGACCAGGCAAGGAGGGCATTAATCAGAGAGGCAACAAAGAGACCAAAGATAACCCTGAAGGAGCTGCAAAGCTCCACAGTGGAGATTGGAGTATCTGTCCATAGGACCACTTTAAGCTGTACACTCCACAGAGCTGGGCTTTACGGAAGAGTGGCCAGAAAAAAAGCCATTGCTAAAAGAAAAAAATAAGCAAACACGTTTGATGTTCACCAAAAGGCATGTAGGAGACTCCCCAAACATATGGAAGAAGGTACTCTGGTCAGATGAGACTAGAATTGAGCTTTTTGGCCATCAAGGAAAACGCTATGTCTGTCGCAAACCCAACACCTCTCATCACCGCGAGAACCCATCCCCACAGTGAAGCATGGTGGTGGCAGCAACATTGGCAGGGACTGGGAAACTGGTCGAAATTGGTCAAATTGGTAAAAATGAGTCAAATTGGTAAAAATTGGTCAACTGAGGGAATGATGGATGTCACTAAATACATGGAAATTCTTGAGGGAAACCTGGTTCAGTCTTCCAGAGATTTGAGACTGGGACGAGGTTCACCTTCCAGCAGGACAATGACCCTAAGCATACTGTTAAAGCAACACTCGAGTGGTTTAAGGGGAAACATTGAAATGTCTTGGAATGGCCTAGTCAAAGTATGACTTAAAGATTGCTGTACACAGGCCTCCCGGGTGGGGCAGTGGTCTAGGGCACTGTGTTAAGAAGCAGTGCGGCTTGGGTTGTGTTTTGGAGGACGCGTGGCTTTCGACCTTCAACTCTCCTGAGCCCGTACGGGAGTTGTAGTGATGAGACAAGATAGTAACTACTAACAATTGGATACCACAAAATTGGGGAGAAAAGGGGGTCAAATTTATTCAAAAAATAATAATCATTTAAAAAAAGATTGCTGTACACTAGCGGAACCCATCCAACTTGAAGGAGCTGGAGCAGTTTTGCCTTGAAAAATCCCAGTGGCTAGATGTGCCAAGCTTGTAGAGACATATCCCAAGAGACTTGCAGCTGTAATTGCTGCAAAAAGGTGTCTCTACAAAGTATTGATTTTGGGGAGGTGAATAGTTGTGCTCAAGTTCAGTTAAAAAAATAAGTCTTTCTTGTTTGTTTCACAATAACAAATATTTGTCATCATCAAAGTGGTGATGTTGTGTAAATCACATGATACAAACCCCCCCAAAATCTATTTTCATTCAAGGTTGTAAAACTACAAAATAGAAAAATGACAAGGGGGTGAATACTTTCGCAAGCCACTGTACGCTGCAATTTATCGTCCCTATAGAATTACACAGATTTGTAGCCCAACATCCCACAAAACCATTTATATCACACTGTCACATATTACATTGAGTAAACATATCAATCTTATTCCAGTCACCCCAGCCAAAACACACAATGTAAATAATTTTGATGGACAAAAGTGACGGCTAGCTTTCTTTCACCCCAGCAGCAGCAGAGGGAAAAATCCTTGAGATAACCACCTTATCACCCAGAGAGGACATCTGACACAGTGCTTTCCCCTGCCTGCCTGCCTGTCTGCCTGCCTGCCTGTCTGCCTGCCTGCCTGCCTGCCTGTCTGCCTGTCTGCCTGCCTGTCTGCCTGCCTGTCTGCCTGCCTGTCTGCCTGTCTGTCTGCCTGCCTGTCTGCCTGTCTGCCTGTCTGCCTGCCTGTCTGCCTGTCTGCCTGTCTGCCTGCCTGCCGTAATGAAACACACTGACTGATTGATTACACACAAGTCGGTTAGTGTGTCACTAACTAATGTAGCTAGATGCAGACGGGAGGAGGGATGGAGGAGGAGGGAGGGAGGTGGAAGAGGGAAGGAGGTGGAGGAGGGAGGGAGGGGTGTAGGACGAAGGGAGTGAGGGGGGGGGGGGGTGGAAGAGGGAAGGAGGTGGGGGAGGTGGGGGAGGGAGGGAGGGGTGGAGGATGGAGGGAGTGAGGGGGGGA
>NC_034194.2:24423203-24538203 GCF_002021735.2 Oncorhynchus kisutch | reverse complement strand
ATTCTCCCTCTTTCAACCACACACACACACACACACACACACACACACACACACACACACACACACACACACACACACACACACACACACACACACACACACACACACAATCACAGACACACTGACACATGCTCACCTGCATATGCACATTCTCCATTCTCCCTCTTTCAACCACACACACACACACACACACACACACACACACACACACACACACACACACACACACACACACACACACACACACACACACACACACACACACACACACACACACACACACAATCACAGACACACTGACACATGCTCACCTGCATATGCACATTCTCCATTCTCCCTCTTTCAACCACACAAACACACACACACACACACACACACAATCACAGACACACTGACACATGCTCACCTGCATATGCACATTCTCCATTCTCCCTCTTTCAACCACACACACACACACACACACATACACACACACACAATCACAGACACACTGACACATGCTCACCTGCATATGCACATTCTCCATTCTCCCTCTTTCAACCACACACACACACACACACACACACACACACACACACACACACACACACACACACACACACACACTCTTTGCCCCAACACACACACACACTTTGCCCCAACTTACCACGGAGGTAGTGAAAGAACCCTGTGACCAGGTTGAGGGACGTTTTCTTATTCGGGGTGCCATCCCCTCCTGATCTCTGTGCCATCTTGTGATCCAGACTTCTCCGAGAACCCCCCCTGCCTTCATGGGGACGTGGAGAGGACATCCACAGGGAATGTCAAAAAACCTCCAAGGAGGGGGTACAATCACCTTTCGTCCTTGTCTTGCTACCTTTTGGGGAGGAGTGTCTTCAATGTCCCCTCTCTCTGGAAGCTGGCCCTTGTTGGATGTCCAGATGACAGCAGTGAAACTGTTGCTGAATGACACCGCAGGGATGAAGGTAGTAACCTCCTCTTCCTCTTGTCCTGTTGTCTTCTGTGTTCCTCAGCAGTCAAACAGGCTGTTCACCCAATCTTAGTTTTCCCTGTCAGTGTTTATCCTGCATCCTAAGCAGCTTGCGTATCAGGGGGAGTGTGTATGAGTGTGTGTGTCAGTATGCAGTGCAGCACCGGCTTCTCTCAGCATCGCACTCTCTCTCTCTCTCTCTCTCTCTCTCTCTCTCTCTCTCTCTCTCTCTCTCTCTCTCTCTCTCTCTCTCTCTCTCTCAGTCGGCTGCAGGAACAGTCCATTTCCCTCCTCTCGCCAACCAATCACAGCGTGTGGGAATGGGTGACGTCACGGCAGACCATGCCCTGTTGTGGGGGGGATCGGTGAGAGAGGGGAGCGTGTAGCAGGTTGGGGTGGAGTGGTGGGGGGGCAGTATGCGCTCTGTACCCCGGCAGCACACACTCATGCACTAAAACACAGGCATTGCCACGATAAACGTGCTGGAATTTTCTATGAGCAGCATATTTTTCTTCTTCTACCAATTATCTGGTTTCTATATTTTTGCATCTTCCCCTTTCTCTCTCTCTCACCTCGCTCTCTCTCTCTATCTCTCGCTCTCTTTCTCTCTCTCTCTCTCTCTCTCCTCGCTCTCTCTCTCCTCGCTCTCTCTCTCTCTCAATCTGTCTGTGTGTCTGTCTGTCTGTCTCTCTCTTTCTCTCTCTCTAACACTCTCACTTCAATACACTGTCTCTCTCTCACACACACAATCCCCCTCTCTATCTATCTCTCTCTCTCTCTCTCGTTCTCCCTCTGTCTCTCTTCCCCACAGATAGTATGTGGAGCTCTAAGACATGCGGCTGTTCCACGGCTCCTTCCTGCAGGAGAGCAGACTGTAGTCCTGTCTGTCTGATCAGATACTGCATACAGTACTCCTCAAAGGGATGCTCTGCTATCTGATCCACCATCACAAACATGTACATCTGAGCTGTGTGTTTTCCCCACAACAGGGAATCATACAGTATAAAGAACAGAAACAAAACAAAACAACAGTCTTTCATAGAAGAGGATTTGACCCATTTCACTCCTTAAACAGCACTAGCTATATAACTCTCTCGGATATCTCTGGCAGTGTTACAGTATAAGCAAAAATCCTATTCAGGATTGTTCCTAGAAAGCAATAACCATCTGATGTGAATATCCTGGTGGGTCCTATCAGCCCTAAAACGATGAGAGAATCATTCATCATGTGTGTGATTTTCTCTTTTGTTCCTCGGCCCCCCGAAAGGCTTTTTAATTATGAAAGTCATAATTTACCAATGACAGCTGTTATCTGCTATCTGTCTCCTGATAATCACCCTCTCACCCCTCCCATTACTAAAGACTAGTCTTCATGTTTTTTCTCTTTGGACAAATCTGATGATAGACAAAGAAGGGTGTTTGTATTCATATACCCTCACTATTGTATACACACACACACACACACACACACACACACACACACACACACACACACACACACACACACACACACACACACATCACATACACACGCAACCACATACACACATCACACACGCAACCATACACACACATCACATACACACACATCACATACACACACACACATCCAACACACGCACACACACACACACACACACACACACACACACACACACACACACACACACACACACACACACACACACACACACATCACACACACACGCAACCACATACACACATCACACACGCAACCATACACACACATCACATACACACACATCACATACATACACACACACACATCCAACACACGCGCACACACACACACACACACACACACACACACACACACACACACACACACACACACACACACACACACACATTCAAAACCTTAAACACACAACCCACCTCACCCCCATGATTTTTATTCCACTCCTGGAGAGACCCAGTAATCCCACATCCTTATACTGTAGCAGCCTGATAATCTAAGGTTCAGAACTCACAACACAGTGCCTTTCAAACTGAAATATACCACACTTGATCTGACAGTATTATAAACAAAAACAACCTCATCTGTGCTTACATAAAGACTGTAGACCTTTGCTGAAGAGGCACAGGGAGGTATTGAGGACATAAATAATGAATCAGCTGGTATTGACTGATGAATTCATGCAGGCTTTGTTGTTATTCATACTCATCAGTTCCATGGAGCTCAGATTACCTTTAATTCACAGTGTGATCTCGGGTTGTCTACGTCAGAGTTGGTGGCTAGTTATGGAGAACCGAACCGATTCTCTATTCAAGATACTGAGGTATGGGAGCTAGTCAAGCTACTGAACATGTCAATGTTTACATGTACATGCACACTATAATGTACATGCTTTGCCAGAAGAACAATTTCCCTAATTATCCTGTTTACATGGACACATCTGAAATCAGGCTACCTGAAGGGACTTTGATAAATTGCTGAAAATCGCCAATCAAAAGAAACATTCTACCACAGCGACCATGTTATTTTTAGGAAGCCTATTTGATTCTGAGTTCAGACATATGAAGTTTGCATGTGAAAGCTATTTCTAAGAGCAATAGTTTCCGTTTTTCCAAACGCTGCTGGTGCTGGCACATGTGCAGATCACATCCACCGCTGAAACTCTGATGAAGCTGTTTACATGTCCTACTCATTCGAGAGCTCGTTCAGAAGAACAGGTGTTTTAATCAACATATGCTTACTTAGATTTTGACCTTACGTCGATTAAGATAAGCAGAGTAAGGTGTCTGCATGACTAATGCCAGACAGGTTAGCGTTTTTCCTCATGAATCTTGTTCTGGAGGCAGCTCTACAGAGTGGTCACCCCCTGGCACAGACACGTCATCAAATCTGACCTAAACCTTAACCCTAACCTTAACCTCACTGCGAATCTGAATGCCTAACCCTAACCTTAAATTAAGACCAAAAATCTAAACAAATGTTCATGAATTTTGACTTTGCAGCTGGCTCATCTAGCAGAAATCACTCAGCTCAAGGACAAGACTCATCCCAAAAAACATCAACTTGCTAATGGCAACTGTCATAATCAGTTTATTATCTAATTATTAGAGTGGATGTAAATCTACTGAACGATAGTCCAATCAGAAAGAGCCATAGTCTATAAGTATGATCTGAACCAGGTCAGATGAGAAACAGTAAATAAACACATGAAGAGGACTGAAGGGTTTAGAGAAACAACCCTACAGAACAACAAACTAAACAAGATGCTGAGCATTCAAGGGGTTTATTAAGTACCATCCTGGATAATGGGTAGAAACTCACACATTGCAACATTAACTGAATGGGAGCTAGCAGCATTTTTCTTGTATTTATCTATGAGAATCTATACCAGAGAGAATAAACTAGAATCATCCTGGAGGCTGCAGCAAGCTCTGGAGAGTTCACATCAGTCCAGGAGAAGAGGAAGAAGAAGGGGGTAGATAGAGAGGTAGAGAACCAGTCTAACCCTCTACTGGTCTGATTCCCTGTTGGACCCCCTGGCAGACCCCAGAACACCACAGACATTCCTAGGGTTGTGAAGGTTCTGTCTGGGTCGGGGACGAGGGCTCAGTGCTCACACAGGTGTGTCCACAGGGGTGGAAGTGGGCCTTGGGAGAGGGGGAAGATGCTTTTCCAGCCATGAAAGGAAAAACAAACAGACTTCTGGAGGGAGAAATAGAAGCTGCTTTGGCTCGCCTCTTAATCTATTCACCCAGAGGATATTTGGGTTGGTTCACTGAATTGCCAGGATCTCTCATTCACTCTCAATAAGAGGAAAGTGGCACAGCGCCACCCAATGGTACTGTGGAGTAAGACCACGATACAAAATGTACTCATTCAAATACACCCTGACCTACAGTGATATCACTACTGTACACTATTTGAGTCATTGAGTGATACATCAGAAACAAAAACAGAAAATATAGATTTGCCACAAGAATCGAGTAGGAAGAAGAGGGGAAGACAGGAGAGAAGAGGAGAAGAGAGGGGAGGAGAGAAAAGTAGAGGACAGGAGAGGAGAAGAGAGGAGAGGAGTAAGAGTCTGTTTTCACCTTGTGATTTCCCAGAGGATCCTACTCTCCATTTGAGTATCCCTGATCCCCCTGCTCATCCCCTAATGATCCTCTGCATAAATCAGCCTTAATTATACGTGAACAGGGATAGGCAGGTGCTCAGCAGGAAGAGCAGGAAGCAAACTCACCAGCCAAAGCCAGACCTCTCAATCCTATGTCTGATATATTTCATTATTTCATGTCTTGTTATACCCATTGCTATAGCTAGTGTTTACAGCTCTGAGAATGTATCCTGTCTGTTAGAACTTGGTGTCTCATGGTTGATGGAGGCTAGTGTGGTAGTCAAAGAGGTACTTTGTAATCTCAACCCACACACACACACACACACACACACACACACACACACACACACACACACACACACACACACACACACACACACACACACACACACACACACACACACACACACACACACTCCCCCTTACTCTACTTCCCCTTACTCTTGACCCCCCCCCTCACCCCTTTAATACCCCACTTTCCCTGCTTCCGCCTCAGCACTTTCACCCTGACACCCCTTACCACCCCCACATCCCTCACACACATTACTATTTAACATGACCCCTCCTCTTCATCCACTTGTCCCACACAGGACATTTTCCAACACATTTCACCAATCGTAATATTGGTTACAAAGAGCTTCAAAAGCCAGGCCATTAGCATTGCTAATTACATTTCAGTAATAATGACAGAGCATTAAAAGACAAGAGGGGAAGGAGGAACAAGTGGAAATGATTAGTAAAACACCCACTTCCCCCTTACATGCACTCTTACGCCTTTCAGCACCAGATGTGCCTTGAGAGCACCATGGTAGTGACAAAGATGTCCAAATATCATCTTTGTGTTCACTAAAGCTAGACTGCTGATAGCAGGTCATTTACCAGACATCCCACACCTGTGTTTGGGTAATTTCCACATTCAAAGGTTCACATGAAAAGGGAAATTGAGAATTTCCCAACCGATTTTGCTTCACATTTAATACCCATACATGGCCCAAAGGCTGCAATTTACAATAAACCAGTCTTTCCCATGGCTATGGTTTGCTTTAACAAACCAATTTAGCTTTGGAAAATACCCCAGGTAGGGTGTATGATATTCATTCAATCATTGAGGGATTTACAGTAATCCTTAATCCTTGAATAAACAATGCAGATTAAAACCGTTATGTCCAAAAATAGAGAGGTAATAAAACTGCCATGACAAAAGTCAAACAGCCACAGCAGTCAGTGATGACATCTGGGCAAGATTTAAAATCAAATGTATGTGTGTGTGTGTGTGTGTGTGTGTGTGTGTGTGTGTGTGTGTGTGTGTGTGTGTGTGTGTGTGTGTGTGTGTGTGTGTGTGTGTGTGTGTGTGTGTGTGTGTGTGTGTGTGTGTGCGCGTCCTTGTGTGTGTGTGCGCGTCCATGTGTGTGAGTGTGTGTGCGCGTCCATGTGTGTGTGTGGGTGTGTGTGGTAGTGCAGGAGTGGGTCAGACAGTCTAAGCTCTTTATCCAGTTTCAGCTGGCAGGCACACTCTGGCTTTACAGGGAAGAGAAAAGGAAAAGGATTGGCTCATCAAATCATAGCGCTCAATCCAGTAACTCTGAATCCAGCTACATATCCATCAAATACACCAACTACACTTTATATTAACTGAACATGACCCAAAATATATGTCCCCAAAATATACTACTATTGTGGACAACTTGTGGACATCTCAACTGTAGAGTACCATCTACATTACTGGGTGAGGATAAACCAAAAATGCTTAAATTACACAATTGTAGCCAACCATGTCAACCATCTGTAGGTCAACAACGCAGACCCGGGAGAGGGTGTCTGTTTCTAGTGTTTTCTCAGAATGTTTCCAGATCCCCAGCTCTCATCAGAAGACTAGCTGTAGCATTCTTGTGCTTAGTAATTTTGCAGGATTTGTTGTGTCAGGTGGCGGGGCTTAGAATTATTTTAGAACCTTAAGGTGTTTTTGGCTGTCTCCATAAGAGAACCCCTTTTTGGTTCCAGCTAGAACCCTTTAGGGGTCCATGTAGAACCCTTTCCACTGAGGGTTTACATGGATCCCAAAAGGGTTCTACGTACCTGGAACCAAAAAGGGTTCTCCTATGGGGACAGCCGTAGAACACTTTTGGAACCTTTTTTACTAAGAGTATAGACATTCAACCCCATTCAACACTACACAACACTACACAACACTACACAACACAACAAAGGAGACAAAACACAACACAGGAGACATAACACTACACAACACAACACAGGAGACACACCAGAATAGTACACAACACTACACTAAAATACACAACACTACACAGGAAACACAACACCACACAACACAACACTGTTTATTGTACAACACGCTACTGACTCAAGCTGCTGATTTCCTCTTTTTTAATGACCTACTTGATTGCTTAGTCGCATGCCTAGAAATGAGATGGCTCAAATTAACATATTGTGATGATTCATAAGAGAAGTATCTCTAATCTAACACTGCATGTGATTTCAGGAGGGCACACACGGACATCATGTCTCAAAAAGACACTGCCATAGAGCTGCCTGGGGGTTAGCTAGGGAGCAGGACACTGCCATAGAGCTGCCTGGGGGTTAGCTAGGGAGCAGGACACTGCCATAGAGCTGCCTGGGGGTTAGCTAGGGAGCAGGACCGTGCCATAGAGCTGCCTGGGGGTTAGCTAGGGAGCAGGACACTGCCACAGAGCTGACTGGGGGTTAGCTAGAGAGCAGGACACTGCCATAGAGGTGCCTGGGTGTTAGCTAGGGAGCAGGACACTGCCATAGAGCTGCCTGGGGGTTAGCTAGGGAGCAGGACACTGCCATAGAGCTGCCTGGGGGTTAGCTAGGGAGCAGGACACTGCCATAGAGCTGCCTGGGGGTTAGCTATGGAGCAGGACACTGCCATAGAGCTGCCTGGGGGTTAGCTAGAGAGCAGGACACTGCCATAGAGGTGCCTGGGGGTTAGCTAGAGAGCAGGACACTGCCATAGAGGTGCCTGGGGGTTAGCTAGAGAGCAGGACACTGCCATAGAGGTGCCTGGGGGTTAGCTAGGGAGCAGGACACTGCCATAGAGCTGCCTGGGGGTTAGCTAGGGAGCAGGACACTGCCATAGAGCTGCCTGGGGGTTAGCTAGGGAGCAGGACACTGCCATAGAGCTGCCTGGGGGTTAGCTAGAGAGCAGGACACTGCCATAGAGCTGCCTGGGGGTTAGCTAGGGAGCAGGACACTGCCATAGAGCTGCCTGGGGGTTAGCTAGGGAGCAGGACACTGCCATAGAGCTGCCTGGGGGTTAGCTAGAGAGCAGGACACTGCCATAGAGCTGCCTGGGGGTTAGCTAGGGAGCAGGACACTGCCATAGAGCTGCCTGGGGGTTAGCTAGAGAGCAGGACACTGCCATAGAGCTGCCTGGGGGTTAGCTAGGGAGCAGGACACTGCCATAGAGCTGCCTGGGGGTTAGCTAGAGAGCAGGACACTGCCATAGAGGTGCCTGGGGGTTAGCTAGAGAGCAGGACACTGCCATAGAGGTGCCTGGGGGTTAGCTAGGGAGCAGGACACTGCCATAGAGGTGCCTGGGGGTTAGCTAGAGAGCAGGACACTGCCATAGAGCTGCCTGGGGGTTAGCTAGAGAGCAGGACACTGCCATAGAGCTGCCTGGGGGTTAGCTAGGGAGCAGGACACTGCCATAGAGGTGCCTGGGGGTTAGCTAGGGAGCAGGACACTGCCATAGAGGTGCCTGGGGGTTAGCTAGAGAGCAGTACACTGCCATAGAGCTGCCTGGGGGTTAGCTAGGGAGCAGGATCAACACATCTGGCAACATCATTCTGTTTACCTGACCTTTAAGGGCCCGTGCATGACCCCACAACTTTTATCCTCTACCTCTGCATGTCAGACTGGGTGCCACAGTCCAATTAAATCACATGACCCTCACCATTCAATCACATTGTGCTTGGTGACAGAGGCAGGAAAGACAGAGGGATCTGTGTGTGAGAGATAACAAGAAGAGAGAGATGGAGAAAAGGGTTTCGATCTAGTAATGTCACTTTGGGGTCATGGACACTGATGTCAAGATCTATCTGTGAAGACTGTTGTTATGTGTGTCCATCAGAAACAGTATCATGTTCTTCAATCTGTCAGGAAGCATCTCTGGTTCAATTGAAATGCATTGAAACCATACTGACGTGTGATCAGTGATATTCCAGGACTGTCACTCACCGTCACAAATACCATAGCAACTTGCCTTATCGGAGAGTCAATACATTTTTATAAAAAAAGAGTGGAATCTAATTTGAAAGAGTAAATCTAATCAAGGGAGGAATGAGGTGAAAAATCGCAGCACGATACTGCAAATGACAAGAGGAAAATATATCATTCCTGCCCAGAAAAAAGATCCATGCATGCTTTTAGTGAATTCTATCTTTCCTGCTTATTCGATTTCATTACATGGTTTCTCTGCCACAGATTATTGTTGAAACATACTTGACCTTCTTTAAGGCATTGGCATTAGGGGTGGACTCAGTTTGATTGACAGCTGTATAACAGCACCTCTACTAAGACCTGTAGGAGGCCACGCCCCCTGTATTGTTTGGGGCAGAATCCCTGGTGGCCTAATCCTGTGGTGTGCCACTCAAACTCTATCTGATTGGCAGCTGAATAGAGATTACCATCTGATTGGTAATGTGAGGTGACAGTGAGGGGCCGGTAAAGTCATATACACACACACTCCTCTCAACATGTGAACGGTAAACAAACAAAATTGATAAACCCCCCCCCCCCCCCCTCTCTCTCTCTCTTTCTTTCACAAACACACACACACACACGTACACCAACTTCATCAAACATATTAGTCTGGTGCAAAAACTGAACCAGCCACAGCCAGGCCTGCGGGGCAAAGAAGCCCATGCTGGCAGTCATGTGACTACTGGCATGGCAATGGGTCATAAAAACAATCTGGGGTGCCGTGTGGCCGGTGTAGCTGCAGGACTGGGAAAAGAACGAGACACACCATCTCATTTATGTGGCTATAGACGTTTAGAGCTTAATGACTGTTTCCTAATGAGCAATAGGCCTCAAAGCCTCCCTCTCTGTTATACAGATTTAAGCTAAACAGGCTACGGCAACTGAAAAACTCCCAGTGGTGTGATGAAAAGAAATGCTGCTGCTATTTTTAGTTGCCTGTGTGTGTCTGAACAGCAGTGACCAGAGCCAGAGACGATGAATGGAGGTGTCAGATTCACAGAGGAGGGTGGACCGGCTCAAGGTGACCGTCTGCATTGGACTGGGATGTTACCATGGCACCGTGCCAACCTGTGGAATTATACCCTGATGAAGACAGCTTGTCTGTTGAAACGTTGGACATTAGGTTATTACATTTTTGCATCTGAGCTCCTAGAGTGTGCGTCTCTCCTTTCATGTTTCAAGTGTTCTACTCTGCTAGCCATCACCTCACCTAAATAGGTGTGTGTTTCTTTCGCCTCTGGATTAATCTGTGGAATGATGCCATTCCCAGCCCAGGTGATTAAACATCACTTAGGAAGGATGTTATCTATCTCTTACTCGCTCTCTTTCTAATATTTTCTGACTCTCTCTCCCCCTCTTTCAACCAGTCTCTTTCTCTGTGCCTCTCTCGCTTTCACTGTTTTGCTTTCTCCTCTGTGGCACTTTCTCTCTTTTTCAGTATCAGGATCTTATCCAGATGTGCTCACCTCAACTACCCTCTTCCTTTTCCTCCCTCTCCTCCCTCTTCTCCACCTCTTCATCATCCATGAGTGCAACTGCAAAAGGAGCTTGTAAAAAGGAAACCACATTCTAGCATTTTCTTAGATGCACGCTGGCTTAGCTCTGAACCCATTCCATATGACGACATGAGCCATGCGCATTGGGCAAAGCCTAACAAACCCAAACAACACTAGTTCAAGTGTATTTCAAGGATCCAAACAAATAAAGAAACTCATGCACTATGAAAAATCTGGGAAACCAGGCCTGGTATTCATAGCTGCCTTTGATAAAGTACGACTGTAATTGATATATAAATGCCTGGATTATCACTTATACAATGGGTTAAAGTTATGTATACTAACCCCAGGTGTAACATAGTAAATATTAGCTACTTCTCAGAAAGTATTAAATTGTCAAGTGGAGTAAAACAAGGCTGTGTACTACCGGCATAACTATTTATTATGGCCAGTATTATGGCTAGTAATCCAGGGTACGCTGACAATTAATGTCTTCATTTAAATCCGCAATTTGGATCTCTGCACAGCCTCATAAAGGATGTAGGTCATTTTTCTAACCTTTCTGGATTAAAACCGAATTTTGATAAAAGCACCATTTTATGTATTGATCTCTAAAAAATACAACTTTTACATTACTGTGTAGTTTACCAATAAAATGGTCTGACAGTGAAGTGGACATACTTGGTATTCATATCCCGAAAGAATAAAATGATCTCACTACAATACATTTTAACAGAAAGTTTGCCAAATTAGATAAGAATTGTGACTTGCTTCAGGAAACTAGACGTTTGTCACGTGTCACTACTTCATAGGAGCGCCATTTGAACGTAAACCTTTTTTTAAATCAAAATGTAATTTTTGCCAGAAATCCTTCTGGAACATGTGAACTTTCATGTACCTTAATGCCAAACTTGTAAGCCATCTGTAAATACTAATAAAATGGTTAAATTAAGAGTTGGTATAGCCATGGAAAAAGCGTGCAACCTTCACTCTAGCCATGATTGGCTGAGATAATGAATGGGCTGGACATGCCGAGAGATGAGTTTGGATTGGTGTGAGCTGGTCAGTATGTGTAGGTAATCCATTCTAACAAGGCTTTTTTGAAAGAAATTACGTAGGGTAAAACTAACCTGTCCCACGACGGTCTAAACCCAGCTCACGTTCCCTATTAGTGGATGAACAATCCAACGCTTGGTGAATTCTGCTTCACAATGATAGGAAGCATAAGTGTTGCTCTCCACTTTCTGGAGGACTGAGTTCTGAAATCAGTGGAATTAGAGTATGATAGCTAAGGAGAGGGAGAAAATTCTGACATTTGATTGCAAATATGCAGATGGAGTCGAAAAGAGGACACACAGAAGGCTGTTGGATAAAACACCTGTCTCCGGATTACATCTTCAAACTAAGGGCAACCATGACAGAAAGGGAGAAGCGTCCATCCATGTATATGGGTAATACAGTCTAGCTAGCTACATTTTCAGATATTACATGTTTCTAATTTGGTAGCAAGCTAACATTGAACCTGGTTGGTTATCTAACTCAGATTCATGCCAGGTTACTAGTAACATTATGAGTTGGGATTATGGTTAATTGTTTAGCTAGCTAGCTACATGTCTAAACAAAAGACTCCACTATGCAAGTAACTATTTCAATAGAATGTTTATGATGTCACTACGACAACTGTCGATAGACGTAGCTGGTAAATTCGCTCTGGCTATCTACTCTGATTTCAGAGCACTCTCGTCTGAGTGTGAAAGAGTGCAGAATAACTGACGAATTTACGAACGCTCAACACCCGTTGAATATAGCCGGTGTTAGTAAACGTTGGCAAAAAAGCATAATTGAATTGTTGCCAGCAGCACAGTTGCAGTCACCAACTAGCTCTGCTAGGGTAAGTTAAATGGTCAGAGTGAGCTGTTCTCTCATTTTTGTCTGGAAGTAGCTAGCAAGCTAGCCACCGTTAGCCAGTTAGCTTGGGTGCTTGACTGGTGTTGTCAGGTCAGATCGCTCGGGTCAACCCTACTCCTCGGTCAGAGCATCTGGTGTGCGCTCTGAACACTCCAAGACCGAAACGCTCTGAGTTTACGAACGCCCAGAGCACTCTCTGGCACTCCAGATAAAATTTACGATAAACACCCGTAGTATAAACCAGCCTTTAGTCTTGAAGTCTTTGGTTATTTAGTACATAGCCTCACATGTGAATCCTTAAAGAGATGGGTGGGGCTAAAGCTTAAGAGGGTGTGTACGTTGCTGAATGGGTGTAGACAAGATGAGCTCTCCAGTAGGTACCAAAACATTCAAGGGACATTTTCTCAAAAGTGAGGGTTATCACCTTTCAAAGCAGAATTACTCTCCCATTGTTCCTCAACTGTAGTGTATGATATACCATTTTCTAGCTCTGAGTCTCTACTTTTATCCAATGTAAAAAACACAATTTCACATTTTTCTGCATAAGCCCAAATCGAGCCTGTCGGTCACATTTTGCTACCATGAAAAGGACAACACCTGTCTACCTGATTAATTATTGAGTCATATCCCAGTTTCCCTATTTACTTATGATCCTGCCTACACCTAACGACTTGTTTTTTAAATGATATAAGCAAACAATATTTCCCTTTATTTGGAACGGCAAGCCAGGCAAAATTAAACAGGTCTATTTATATAATGAATATGAATTTGGAGGGCAGAAATTGTGAATTATTAAAGCATTGGACCTCACACGAAAGGCTTCAGTCATACAAAAACTATACTTAAATCCGAAGTGGTTCTCTAGCAGATTAGTAAGCATTTTACCCTTCATTCAGATTACAACTTCTCCCTTTCGGTTATTTGAAAATGAAATAATCTCCAAAATATCACTATTTTTAAACAAGCAATAGAAAGCTGGTTGCAATTTCAGTTTAATCTACCAGAAAAGACAGAACAAATGTTAAAACCAATATTATGGTTAAACTCAAATATACTCATTGATTTAAAAAATATATATAATCTTGTAAATTATATCATAAATAGGACTGGTGGAGGTATGTCACACATGCAGTTAACAAAAATATATGGACATATCAGCTCTATCCAAAATGACCTCCAACTGATTGCTGAATTACCACACAAATGAGGGAGGCAAGTAGAAAGGGGTGAAGGTAAGGAACTTGTCTGTCGGACCTGTATTAAAGACCAAAATTGGCTAAAGAAAACTGTGATAAATAAAAAAGTATACCAGTTTCATTTAAGGACAAAAAAATGACAGCTGCACCATACAAAATGCAAAATAGTTGGGCGGAGATTTTCAATGTACCGATTCCATGGCACATGGTTTATGAACTGACAAACAACATGACGCCAGATTCAAAACTATCAAGTTTTTCAATTTAAATTATACAAAATTCTTGTAACCAATATAATGTAATATATACAGTATGGGGGATACAACCATCCCAGCTCTGCAGATTTTGCTGCAAAGAGACAGTATCATTAGATCACTTGTTTTGGTACTGCCCATATGTAGCTTGTTTTTGGTTGCAGGTTCAGGAATGGCTAACAAATTGCAAAATTGACTTGGAGCTAACTCTGCAAATAGCAGTTTATCTTTAATTTACAATCTGTAGAAACTATGAGAATAGAAAGTTCAGAAAACATCACAGCACAGTGGAAAACATATGACAGCTAGAAATCAACTGGACGGTCTTCAGAGATAGATGGGAGGGGCTGAGAGTAGCTGAAGGCTGGGACTGGATGGTCTTCAGAGATAGATGGGAGGGGCTGAGAGTAGCTGAAGGCTGGGACTGGATGGTCTTCAGAGATAGATGGGAGGGGCTGAGAGCAGCTGAAGGCTGGGACTGGATGGTCTCCAGAGATAGATGGGAGGGGCTGAGAGTAGCTGAAGGCTGGGACTGGATGGTCTTCAGAGATAGATGGGAGGGGCTGAGAGTAGCTGAAGGCTGGGACTGGATGGTCTTCTGAGATAGATGGGAGGGGCTGAGTGTAGCTGAAGGCTGGGACTGGATGGTCTTCAGCGATAGATGGGAGGGGCTGAGTGTAGCTGAAGGCTAGGACTGGATGGTCTTCAGAGATAGATGGGAGGGGCTGAGAGTAGCTGAAGGCTGGGACTGGATGGTCTTCAGAGATAGATGGGAGGGGCTGAGAGTAGCTGAAGTCTGGGACTGGATGGTCTTCAGAGATAGATGGGAGGGGCTGAGAGTAGCTGAAGGCTGGGACTGGATGGTCTTCAGAGATAGATGGGAGGGGCTGAGTTATGCTGAAGGCTGGGACTGGATGGTCTTCAGCGATAGATGGGAGGGGCTGAGTGTAGCTGAAGGCTAGGACTGGATGGTCTTCAGAGATAGATGGGAGGGGCTGAGAGGAGCTGAAGGCTGGGACTGGATGGTCTTCAGAGATAGATGGGAGGGGCTGAGAGTAGCTGAAGGCGGGGACTAAAAACAAACAAAAGATAACTAATGTAGAATATACTATCTAAAATATATAGACTGTATAAACTGTATAAAGCTTAAGTATTGTTTTCCATTAGTTTACTCCAATTAGGGTTAGGGTAAAATAATAAAGAAGGAAAATATATAAAAAATATATAGTATATATATTTAAAATAATATATATATTTACAAAATATATATATATGGGGGACTGAAATGATGCAGACAATTACATTGATAGAAGCCACAGTCTATCTGCAATATTAAGGCTGATCTAACCCCCCAAAAAATGTTAATAAATAAAAATCACGCACAAAACTATATCTTGCATAAACTTATCTTACAATGTTTATTTCTCAATAACATAACATCATATATTCATTTAATTGTACAGTAAAATGTCCTCGATCTGTACACAGAGTACTCTGTAATCCAATTTCTGTGAATACATTCACATGTATGCTGTACAGGAGTATATTCACAGCACTGAGATAGTGAAGCTCACGCCTCTCCAAAGAAGCTTAGCAAACCTGTCTCTACTATCTAAACAGACGGTAAGCACCATGCCATAGGTGTGTAACTTGTGCCTCCACCGCCCACGACGAGGAAAACAGATGACAAATGAAAATAAAAACGGAGGATTTCCCTGTTAATGAGAGACAATAAATGCCTGAATTCCACGGCATATGGGAGAGTTCAGGCTGGGAGGCGTTCAAAGCAGCCTCGCCGTTCTCCGCCATATGGTGTCACTAATTGCTGTTTCTCACTGCCACACCGTTTGCAGGAAGAGATACAAAAAAGAAAGGAGGAGCCAAAAAACAGCACCCCAAAACTGGGGCAGAACTTTGTGTTGGTATTGATGTTCTATCGCACTGTTTTATCAGCTACTAAATTGAGCCTGAAGGGAAATGTGTGCATGATGTGGAAGTGTAGAAAGAACATTGTTTTAATTCAAGAACAATGTCTTCTTTTGAAAGGGAGAGACAGAGAGTAATCAGATCTGGTGAGAGAGACAAAAACAGAAAAGTAAATTCTCTCTATGTAACTATAGGTAAATAGTATATTAGATCATGGTACATTTTCACCTAAAACACGTGAATGCACCTGATCTGAGAACTATTACAATCACTTTGACAAGGCTTTACGTTGATTTAAACCCTTTGGCTCTGAAACGAATAAAACATTGATGTCAATCAAAGATGGGACATGTACTCAAATATCTAATAAGTCAATATGGCAGTATATTTTCTATAGACCACATACACAGGTGTTCTAGGCTACTAACAAGCTATTTCTCCTCCAGATCTACTGACAGAGCCAAAGAAAACTTTTTCTATGCTCTTTGATCCATACAGAAAGTCTATGGTTCAAACGCACCTTCATCTCAACAAAAAAAAAGGGGATCAGAAACATGGCATCAGATGTCATGTCAAAGCTAGATACAGTACCACCTTTGTCAATTATAAATATCAAATGACAACATTTACTCATCAACTGTAGATGATCATCACAGAAGGAAGAACACTAAATGAAAGCATCTCAAATGGTACTGTATTAGAAATATACACTGAGTGTACAAAACATTAGGAACACCTTCCTAATTATTGAGTATTGAGTTGCACCCCAGAACCGTCTCAATTCAACGGGGCATGGGCTACAGGGTGTCGAAAGCATTCCACAGGGATGCGGGCCCATGTTGACTCCAATGCTTCCCACAGTTGTGTCAAGTTGGCTGGGTGTCTTTTGGGTGATTGACCAGTCTTGATACACACAGGAAACTGTTGAGAGTTAAAAAAAACAGCAGAGATGCAGTTCTTAACACACCCAAACCAGTGCGCCTGGCATCTACTACCATACCCTGTTCAAGGGCACTTAAATCTTTCATCTTGCCCATCCACCCTCTGAATGCCACACACACAATCCATGTCTCAACCTGTCTGAAGACTTAAAAATCCTTCTTTAACCTGTCTCCTCCCCTTCATCTACACTGATTGAAGTGGATTTAACAAGTGACATCAATAAGGGATCATTAAGAACACATGCTCTTTCCATGATGTAGACTGATCAGGTGACATCAATAAGGGATCATTAAGAACACATGCTCTTTCCATGATGTAGACTGATCAGGTGACATCAATAAGGGATCATTAAGAACACATGCTCTTTCCATGATGTAGACTGATCAGGTGACATCAATAAGGGATCATTAAGAACACATGCTCTTTCCATGATGTAGACTGATCAGGTAAATCCAGCTTTCACCTGGATTCACCTGATCAGTTTATTTTTATTTTTTCTTTATTTAACTAGGCAAGTCAGTCAAGAACAAATTCTTATTTTCAATGACAGCCTAGGAACAGTGGGTTAACTGCCTTGTTCAGGGGCAGAATGACAGATTTGTACCTTGTCAGCTCGATTTGAACTTGCAACCGGTTACTAGTCCAACGCTCTAACCCCTAGACTACCCTGTCGCCTAGTCGCCTGTCATGGAAAGATCTGTTCTTAATGTTTTGTACACTTCGTGTAATTAATCAATCTGTGCATATTATTAGGTGAACCATTCAATCATACACACCTGATAGTTGCAGCAAGCTACCTGTACCTGAATACTACCTAAACGTACACAAATTGTTTTATTGTTTCTTTGGGTCTCTGTGGTTAAAAAGCAAGGAAGCTGAGATGGTATCTCTACACAACAATGACAAAATATAGCAACACGGCCTCTCTTTTCTGTAATGACCTGCATGGCAACTAACATCATCAAGAAACCATTATGTGCAGCTTGGTGAGAGCAGATAACGCTTTCACTTACTGGTGTCACAGAGACACACCACAAACCACTACAAATATCTAGGGCTATTTTCAAAAAATGTCAATTTTTTTAGTCAAATGACATTACAGTTCATGTGTTTCCCCTCATCTAAATATGTTGCAGCGTCTATCTGGCAGCAATGGGCTTCTTTGTGACTTTAAAGCGCTATCGGAGGGAGGTACATTACCCTGTTGTTTTATTACGCTAGATTAACTGGTGACACACAGAGACTTTTCAAGGAACATAAAGTAGATCAAGATTACTATTGACATTCCTACTACTGAGACAACATCAACAATTTCATAGTAATTCATGTGAATGATAACTACATTATAGGTTTTATTATAATTGTATTACTTGCAACTGTCTGAGTTTTTCATAATGATACTGTGAAATACTTCGTTCTATTTTGTTGTTGATGAGCCGTGAAAGTGAATTTCCTCATATGAAACACAATCATTCTGAATCAGAGTCTGAAATCACAGTAAACTACCATGCACTCCAGCTCAACAGTGATGATGCTGACTAGCAGTGTGGTGAGGGAGGGATGCTCTCCTCTCAGCTGCTCTGCCACCTATGAAGCCATATAGGGCACAGCCATTTTGGGTCTCATTCTCAGCTCCAGTGTCACATGACTCCCCCAGAGTCCTGATATGGCCATCAATCTGGTCCTGAACCTGGGAGCGTTAGACCGGCGCCACCGAACAATCTGCAGCAGTACAGGTTTCTAAGGCGAACCACAGCTCAGAGCCACGAACAGTGAGTAATGATAATGATGCTGATAACAGCCGTGGTTACACATCAATGGCAGGTATAGGAAGGTAGTGAGTGTGTTACGTCATTGTGGTGATACAGAGATGGTACAGAGCAAATATTGAAAATACTGAATACAATTATAATACTATGGGTTAGCTATAAATCTGTCAGCACGACCATAATCGGACAGAGTAAGCAGTCCTGCTGGTACAGAAGAGATGAGAGGGAAGAATAGTGTTCACCCTGTCAGCTCTTCAGAGGATCAGCTTTACCACGGTCTGCCCCTCCACACACAAGGTAAGCTATAGAACAGCTGTCCTGCAGTTAGACATGATGTATAATCTGGCACACAGACAACACTGCTACTGTACTTTACCTTCATACTGTGGTACATCACTGGACCACATGACCACATCACACAGACTAAAAGTCCAGCAAAGTTGACCTTCAATGCAAAAGCACTGAGAGGAAAATTGCGCTAAACACAATATTATTGACCACAACAACCTCAAAATACTTGAACAAGGCATGTATCAAACGACATTGGATTTTGCAGACAGTTATCTCAAATGTTTTACAGTACAAGTTAGTGCATTTCAAGAATTTAAAGCCAAACAAATAGAATTCTGCTCCAGCACTGGAAAATAATTTTGGTTCAGATTCACACAAGAATGTAATATTTTAGAGGACAGCATTGTAGTAACAAAGCATACCTTTAATTCAAAGGCATTTTTGCTGTGTCATGCCTCAACCTCCGTACTAGGTCACCTTTCAAACCACTGCAGACTGAGCAAGAGAATGAATGAGTATGCAGAAAGCACTTACCTTGCAGTCTCTGCATTACATTGGCAATATCCCTGGCTGATCGTCCATAGTGCAGGGGTGATGATGCCATACCTCTGCCCTGGGGTCAGTCAAGTTGTGCTCCAACCCGTCTCTCAATCCCAACAGAAGTTGAACCTCTGTTCTGGATTCAGTTCTTAGTTTTTCAGTAGCTTGAGTCTACAGTCCAAACTCACAGTGGTCTATGGAGACTGAGCTGCGTCCATAATTCTGTATCCTCCTGAACAAGTCATCCCTGTTGCAGCAGTACTGAGGCTGCAATCTCTCACTCTCTCAAGCTCCTCCCCTGTCTGTCTGTGTATGTGTGTATGTGTCTCTCTCTCTCTCTGCCCCCTCCCTCCCTCTCTTCTCATACTGTTTTCTCTCTCTCTCTCTCTCCCTCTCTCTGTCTCTCTCTCTCTCTCTCTCTCTCTCTCTCTCCCTCTCTCTCCTCAGTCTCTCTCCTTGCTGATCTGCGTGCACTGCCACCTGGTGTCCAATCAAAGTGAAGCTCTCACGGTGCTCCTCGAGGTGCTTGGGACAATGGTGAGCCATGTCTCTTGACCTGAGAGAGAGAGAGAGAGAGGAGAGAGAGAGAGAGAGAGAGAGAGAGAGAGAGAGAGAGAGAGCGACAGACAGAGAGAGAGAGAGACCACATCTGTTCGTACAGAAAAACAGATATGCATCCAAATAATCCCAAAAATCATAAAGGTTGTAAATCAGTCATTAATCAACACACACACATATGCCTTCGGTACATCTCTGCACATGACTGGTTGTGTTTTCTCTCCAGCAGATAGATTGATCAATCAATACTGTTCTAAATGCAGGAGGGAGAGAAGTGAGATGATGTGCCACTGCCTCCTCTTCTGCACTTATCAAAATGTTTAATCCCATTAGGCCAGTCCTTTCATCATCTCAGGAATACTCTCAGGAGCTTGAAAGGAGGATGACAACAACATCACAGTGGCGGTGGGGACAGCATCAGAGGCAGAGGATGGTGGTCTGGTCAGAATGTGGAGAAGATAGATGCAATGGCCATCATTATCAACCAGAGGAGCAGAAAACACTGGTGGGTAGATGAGAGACAATATGATTGAGTCATCCTCGCTTCACACCTGTTTTTTCCCCAGTCATATTGAATCATATGCTGAGTGCCCAATGTTCGTTCACACACACATATTGGGACGTCACAATTACTTATTTGTTCTTATTACAAAAGTGGACTTAAAAGCCTGTAGGTGAATATTGCCATCTAATAGCTGGAGATTGGTTTACAGCAGAGAAAGTGCAAACAGTGCAGTCAGAAGGGGGTTAGAAACTCCTCTGAGTGTAACCCGAGAATAGTGGCCTATTTTGGTCCCATCCAGTGCTTTTTTCTTTCATTTTATAAACCTTGAGAAAAAAAATGATCACACTAATAATTCAGAAGGGACTTTTAGGATGAAGTCCAAATGTGTGTAGGCCTACAGAATGTTATTTGAGTTGGCATGCGAAAACAGCAGGCTTATCCTGGGTCTTCTATATACTGCAGCACCGTCGCACCGGGATGAAGTGCTGACTCCCACATTTACACGCTGTGCGGTTCTGGGTGACCTCTACCAAGCACAACCCCACAAGACTGAGCCGAGAGCGGAGGAAGAAGGAGGGAGTCTGCCGCAGGAGATGGGAAATAAATGGGCATAAAGATATAACAGAGATGGGTCGAAGGGAATCGTCTGTGTTGAGGGGAAGTGTAGCGTCATCACCGAATGTTCAGATCCATCTGCATACTTATTTTGTCAGCGCACACCCAGATCGCTCACGCCCGTACAAAGCCTGCCTGAGTAATCTCCTTCACGCGCAGTCAGCACTACTGAAATCTTATTAGAAAGTTATCGTAGCCAACCTGCTCGTCTGAATCGACCCCATCCCTGTGAAAACCCGCAAACTTGACGGTTGCAAACGAAACATAATGATCAATTGCATTGAGAGACGTCATTGGGTCATTGGCTGTTTCCATCTCAATTCCAAATTACCCATAGTAAACGTTTTGCGAGTCGACATCGAGGCCCTACAAACTGGCCAGTTTCTAAGTAAAATCTCGATTGAATTACAAATTTAATTTAAAAGAGTGATGACAATCTTGAGTTGCCTGTAGAAATGTTCGAATACCCGGCAGAGCAAGTTCTTCTCACCCTCATCTTTGGTTTTGTTGAAGTTGCCCACCTGCTTCAAGATGTCCATGATAATCCCTGTGCCCAAGAAAGGGAAAGTAACTGAACTGAATGACTACCTACCAGTAGTGCTCACTTATGTCGTCATGAAGTGTTTTGAGAGTCTAGTCAAAGACCATATCACCTCCTACCTCCCTGACACACTCAACCCTCTCCAATTTGCCTACCTCCCTGAAAGATCCATGGACAATGCAATCGCCATTGCACTGCTCACTTCCCTTACCCACCTGGACAAAAGGAATGCATATGTGATAAAGCTGTTCATCGACTATACAGCACAGCCTTCAATACCATAGTGCCCAGTAAGCTCATTACAAAGCTCATGTCCCTGGGTCTGAACTCCTTATGCAACTGGGTCCTGGACTTCCTAATAGCCCGCCCCCAGGTGGTAAAGGTAGGCAACATTACCTCCTCTACACTGATTTTAAAAATGGGGGCCCCACAAGGGTGTGCCCTCTGTCCCCTGCTGTATTCCCTCTATACCCACGACTGCATGGCCTCACACAGTTCCAACTCCACTAAGTTCGCTGATGACACAACAGTAGTAGGCCGGATTACCAAAAACGACGAGACGGCCTACAGGGAGGAGGTAGGCACTCTGACGGCATGGTGCAAGGTAAACAACTTCTCCCTCTTTGTCAGAAAAACAAAGGAGCTGATTGTGGACTTCAGGAGTAACAGGGTTGTTCATGCCCCCATCCTCATCAACAAGGCCGCCATGAAGACGGTACAAACTTCAAATTCCTTGGTGTACAGATCTCAGAAAAGCTGAAATGGTCAAAACACACCGTGGTGAAGAAGGCACAACCTCAGGATGCTGAAGAAATTCGGCCTTTCCCTGAGGGCCCTCACAGTGTTTCACATCCTGGTACAGCAACTCCCCTGCCGCGGACTGCAAGGCGCACCATTGGGTGGACACTGCCTGCCCTCCAGGACATCTACAACACCAGGTGTCGCAGGAAGGCCAAGAAGATAATCAGAGACCCCAGCCACCTGCACCATGTCCTGTTCTCTCTGCTTCCATCACTCAGACGCAGGCAGTACAGGAGCATCATGGCGAAAACTGGAAGACTGGCCAATATTTTCTACCATCAGACTGCTGAATAGACTCCACTAGTCAGCTACCTGCTCCCCCCTCACACCTGCTACTCCCCCTATGGACACCACCCCCTCAACTGACTTTTACTCTGCCTCCACCCCAATGACATTCGTCACTATTGCAGTTGTTAATATGTATATTGTTATTTGTATTATAATTTGTATTGTTTTATTTCACTTGGTCCCAATGCCCCCTCAATGGTCATTTAGTCTGCCTGCTGCTCCACCTATGGTAATCCCCCCCCACAGTCTTTCCTCTGCCTCCACCCCAGTGTACATGTATTTATTCCTCACTGATACAGTTATGATGTATATAGTACTATTTCTATTTATATATCGTTGTTGTTTTTTTATTACCATTTTCATTATTTTATTTCACTTAGTCCTGCATGTTGAAGCTCGGAGCCTAAGATTTTCACTCTACCTTCCAATCACACCTGCAACCCTGTATATGTGACTATTTAACACTGAATCTGAAGCCGTGGAGAAAAATTGCCATGGATAATAACACCACCTACTGTTAAATAAGGAGAATAAACTCAAGTGATTTAGGCCCTACTGTAGGCCTATGACTTTGAGTGTAGGACCTTTACAGAGCCCCTAAAAACCATAGAGATAGATAGCGGACTTATCATGGATATAACCCATTTTAGCATGGGCATTGCCATTGTTATTGTGCCATCATCCTCTGTTTTAAAGTAGTCAGGTAGTCAACCGGGTGGGGATTCCTTTTGGGTTGTAGCCTCAGACGCTGCCCATGCTGTCACAGATGCTATAATGCCACAGATATAAAGACGAGTCCTCTATTCAATGGACTTCAATTCAAGGGGCTTTATTGGCATGGGAAACATGGACTGGGTTCCGGACTGTGACCCGTCGTAGGAGGTTCCGGACTGTGACCCATCGTAGGAGGTTCCGGTCTGCGGCCCGTCGTAGGAGGTTCCGGTCTGCGGCCCGTCGTAGGAGATTCCGGTCTGCGGCCCGTCGTAGGAGGTTCTGGTCTGCGGCCCGTTGTAGGAGGTTCTGGTCTGCGGCCCGTCGTAGGAGGTTCCGGTCTGGGTACTGCCGGACGCTCTGGACTGGGTACTGTTGCCGGACGCTCTGGACTGGGTACTGTTGCCGGACGCTCTGGACTGGGTACTGTCGCCGGACACTCTGGACTGGGTACTGTCGCCGGACGCTCTGGACTGGGTACTGTCGCCGGACGCTCTGGACTGGATACTGTCGCCGGACGCTCTGGACTGGGTACTGTTGCCGGAAGCTCTGGACTGGGTACTGTTGCCGGACGCTCTGGACTGGGTACTGTTGCCGGACGCTCTGGACTGGGTACTGTTGCCGGACGCTCTGGACTGGGTACTGTTGCCGGAAGCTCTGGACTGGGTATTGTCGCCGGATTCTCTGGACTGGGTACTATCGCCGGACGCTTTGGACTGGCGAGGCGCACTGTAGGCCTGGTGCGTGGTTCCGGCACTGGTGGTACCGGGCTGGGGACACGCACCTCAGGGCGAGTGCGAGGAGCAGGAACAGGGAGTACTGGACCCTGGAGACAGACTGGAGGCCCGGTGCGTGGTACCGGCACTGGTGGTACCGGGCTGAGGACACGCACCTCAGGGCGAGTGCGGGGAGGAGGAACAGGGCGTACAGGGCTCTGGAGACGCAGAGGAAGCCTGGTGCGTGGTGTTGGCACTGGTGGTACTGGGCTGGGGACACGCACCTCAGGGCGAGTGCGGGGAGCAGGCACAGGACGTACTGGGCTGTGGAGGCGTACTGGAGGTCTGGAGTGTAGAGCTGACACAACCCGTCCTGGCTGGATGTTTATACTTGCCCTGCAAATGCAGGGTGCTGGCACAGGACGCACAGGGCTGTGCAGACTCACAGTACGCAGAGCCGGCGCAGGATATCCTGGTCCAAGGAGGTACACTGGCGCTGATCCGGCACTCTCCTACCGGGCTGGATGCCCATTCTATTCCGGGCAATGCGAGGAGCTGGAATAGAGCGAACCGGGCTAGAAATGCGCACTGGAGATACCGTGCGTTCCACCGCGTAACACGGTGCCTGACCAGTAACACGCTCCCCACGGTAAGCACGAGGAGTTGGCTCAGGTCTCCTACCTGACTTAGCCAATATCCTTGTGTGACCCCCCCCAAAAAAAAAAATCTTGGGCTGCCTCTCGGGCTTCCGTGCTAGCCGTGTACCGTCCACCTATGGTAATCCCCCCCACAGTCTTTCCTCTGCCTCCACCCCAGTGTACATGTATTTATTCCTCACTGATACAGTTATGATGTATATAGTACTATTTCTATTTATATATCGTTGTTGTTTTTTTATTACCATTTTCATTATTTTATTTCACTTAGTCCTGCATGTTGGAGCTCAGAGCCTAAGATTTTCACTCTACCTTCCAATCACACCTGCAACTCTGTATATGTGACTATTTAACACTGAATCTGAAGCCGTGGATAAAAATTGCCATGGATAATAACACCACCTACTGTTAAATAAGGAGAATAAACTCAAGTGATTTAGGCCCTACTGTAGGCCTATGACTTTGAGTGTAGGACCTTTACAGAGCCCCTAAAAACCATAGAGATAGATAGCGGACTTATCATGGATATAACCCATTTTAGCATGGGCATTGCCATTGTTATTGTGCCATCATCCTCTGTTTTAAAGTAGTCAGGTAGTCAACCGGGTGGGGATTCCTTTTGGGTTGTAGCCTCAGACGCTGCCCATGCTGTCACAGATGCTATAATGCCACAGATATAAAGACGAGTCCTCTATTCAATGGACTTCAATTCAAGGGGCTTTATTGGCATGGGAAACATGGACTGGGTTCCGGACTGTGACCCGTCGTAGGAGGTTCCGGACTGTGACCCATCGTAGGAGGTTCCGGTCTGCGGCCCGTCGTAGGAGATTCCGGTCTGCGGCCCGTCGTAGGAGGTTCCGGTCTGCGGCCCGTTGTAGGAGGTTCTGGTCTGCGGCCCGTCGTAGGAGGTTCCGGTCTGGGTACTGCCGGACGCTCTGGACTGGGTACTGTTGCCGGACGCTCTGGACTGGGTACTGTCGCCGGACGCTCTGGACTGGATACTGTTGCCGGACGCTCTGGACTGGGTACTGTTGCCGGAAGCTCTGGACTGGGTACTGTTGCCGGACGCTCTGGACTGGGTACTGTTGCCGGACGCTCTGGACTGGGTACTGTTGCCGGACGCTCTGGACTGGGTACTGTTGCCGGAAGCTCTGGACTGGGTACTGTCGCCGGATTCTCTGGACTGGGTACTATCGCCGGACGCTTTGGACTGGCGAGGCGCACTGTAGGCCTGGTGCGTGGTTCCGGCACTGGTGGTACCGGGCTGGGGACACGCACCTCAGGGCGAGTGCGAGGAGCAGGAACAGGGAGTACTGGACCCTGGAGACAGACTGGAGGCCCGGTGCGTGGTACCGGCACTGGTGGTACCGGGCTGAGGACACGCACCTCAGGGCGAGTGCGGGGAGGAGGAACAGGGCGTACAGGGCTCTGGAGACGCAGAGGAAGCCTGGTGCGTGGTGTTGGCACTGGTGGTACTGGGTTGGGGACACGCACCTCAGGGCGAGTGCGGGGAGCAGGCACAGGACGTACTGGGCTGTGGAGGCGTACTGGAGGTCTGGAGTGTAGAGCTGACACAACCCGTCCTGGCTGGATGTTTATACTTGCCCTGCAAATGCAGGGCGCTGGCACAGGACGCACAGGGCTGTGCAGACTCACAGTACGCAGAGCCGGCGCAGGATATCCTGGTCCAAGGAGGTACACTGGCGCTGATCCGGCACTCTCCTACCTGGCTGGATGCCCATTCTATTCCGGGCAATGCGAGGAGCTGGAATAGAGCGAACCGGGCTAAAAATGCGCACTGGAGATACCGTGCGTTCCACCGCATAACACGGTGCCTGACCAGTAACACGCTCCCCACGGTAAGCACGAGGAGTTGGCTCAGGTCTCCTACCTGACTTAGCCAATATCCTTGTGTGACCCCCCCCCAAAAATGTTTTATTGGGCTGCCTCTCGGGCTTCCGTGCAAGCCGTGTACCCTTATATCGTTGCCGTTCCTCTATTCTCCTGTATCCCTCCTCGCACTGTTCCATAGAATCCCAGGCGGGCACTGGCACTCTCTCTGGATCGATCAAACACCTCTCTATCTCCTCCCAGGTTGTTACCCACTCATCCTTCTCCGGGGTCCATTTTTCCACCAAGCGCTGTTCCTCCCATTCACGCTGCTTGGTCCTTGGATGGTGGGTTATTCTGTCACGTTCGTTGAATGGAGGAGAACAAGGCGCAGCGTAATTTGAATACATCTTCTTATTTAAAGAAACTAAGAACACTTAAACAAACTTACAAAACAACAAAACGAACGTGAATCTATATATGATAAGTGCAGACACAGGCAACTAACATATAGACTTACAAATCCCCTAGACAGGAAACAAAAACACATAAATCACCCATGTCACACCCTGACCTAACCAAAATAATAAAGAAAACAAGGTCAGGGCGTGACAGTCTCCAATTAATGCTAATTGAATCATTCTCATATTTGTTTAACATACGTTTAACATACGTTTTTCAGTGGTAAATATAACTTATAATATATATGTTTTAAATCTAATGAAACGAACACCCCCACCTCCCTGTCATGGTTTAAACCATTTCGTTTTAAGTGCCGGCAATGTCCACATATAACTAAAAAGATTCAACTGAGCTCCTTTACGCATAGATTTTCCTTTGTACTTACTAATTTTCGCAATTTGTTTGCCATACATCCTTGATAAATAAACAACGTTATTCCAATGCATCTGATTTATCCCTTGATTTATTATTGTTTGATTTTGTCAGTCAGCTGTTTAGAGCACTCATTGCTGTTTTGCTGTTTTGCTGTTGGGCACTGGTGTTCTCTGTACCATCGGTGACCAGAAGTAGCAGACCATTTATTTAGCTTGATTATTTTCTATCAATATTTGATTTCTTTGCTGGATCAGTTAATGATGGTCGACAATATCACTAAATCGTCTAGAGCTAGACATCAATGCGCATCCAATCCATCCATCAAGTAGCCTATAAATTAATGACAGTAGTCATTTGGTTGACTCTTTCGATTAGAAGCATTCGGTTTTGCAATGGCATAGTCCTACATTATTTGGGATTTGTGTGCTTATGAGAACTGTTTTCACAGCGAAACAATGAAATGTTGCATAGGCATAGTTATACTTGCAGTGCATTATCCGAGATTTCCAAGGTCCATGATTCGTACACGGTTTAATAAGTTCAATGTTCAATTCAATTGTTAAATGCTTAATAATGACAACTAACACTGTCATATAAATGTCAGTCATGTATGGAAAGAAAGGTAGTGTTTTATGTCACACGATCTGTGAAAACTCTAAGCATCAACTCATGAATTATGGACAACTAAACTAGGGTGTAAAACACCAGGGTGTAAAACATGTTTTGATTCAACTCATGTATTATATTGAACGTAGGCTACCTGTTCTGCATGTGTTCATGTGTAAAATATCCTCTTCTAAAAGGATAGGCTACCAGCAGTAGTGTAGGCCTAAATGCAAGTTTAGTTTAGTTTATTAGGATCCATATATGGGTATTATGCATAAATATGGGTATTATGACTCACACTGTGGTACTCTATTTATGCAAGACTACAAATCATGCAAGACTACAATTCGATGCAAGCTTCATCCCTATATGACTCCTTTGCTAACAGGTATTATGTCAATTTAAAACTTGCACAAGACAGTTAACAGAATTGTCCATTTAAAGAAATGTAGCCAATTTATTCATTACTATATTTAGCTGGCATTAGATAGTTAATCCAGAGATTGTTACCTTTGCCTCTATTCGGCAGTCTTGTCCAGATCATCATGGCATTTGTAGTTCTGTCACGACTTCTGCCGAAGTCAATGCCTCTCCTTGTTCTGGCGTGTTCTCGGCGGTCGACGTCACTGGTCTTCTAGCCATCGTTGATCCATTTTTCATTTTCCATTGGGATTGTCTTGTCTTCCTACACACCTGGTTCCAATCCCATTCATTACATGTTGTGTATTTAACCCTCTGTTTCCCCTCATGTCCTTGTCGGAGATTGTTTGTTTGTATATTTGTGTATTATGTATTGGTGCGCGATGGGTTCTTGTACTTTTATTTTATCTTGTATTTTTGATTATGGAATTTTGTCAAGTCTATTAAACGACTCCATTTATACCAAGTTCGAATCTCATGCGCCTGACTTTCCTGCTACCTACACACACAAAATGACAGAATCTCTGACTCTATTATGGAGTCAACAGGAGAAGGTACCCTGGCCATTGAGGTGGAGGAGCGTGTCCAGGGGCATGCGGAAATACTTTATCATCTTGTCCAGACAATGGACCACTGGGAGAGACAGGGAGTTCTTCTAGCGCCTCCACCAGCACAACCGGGGTCTATCCTGAGCGCCCCTTTCCCGCCTGAACCCAGTAGGATCCGTCTCTCCATGCCACAGGAGTACGACAGGAGTGCTGCCAACTGCCAGGGTTTCCTCCTCCATCTAAACCTCTATCTGGCCACGGTCCACCCAGCTCCATCAGACCGTGAGAAGGTGGCCGCCCTCGTCTCGTGCCTCACCAGGAAAGCCCTGGAGTGGGCCAACGCCGTGTGGAGAGAGGGAGATGCGGCGTTGGACCATTTTGAGGAGTTCTCTTCGACCATCCACCCGAGGGCAGAGCGGCGAGTGAGCACCTCTACCATCTGAGGCACGAGACGAGGAGCGCCCAGGAGTTTGCCCTGGAGTTTAGGACCCTGGCTGCCGGCGCGGGATGGAACAACAGGGCGCTGATCGACCATTATCGCTGCAGTCTGCGTGAGGACATCCATCAGGAGCTGGCCTGCAGAGACACCACCCTCACTTTCGTCCAGCTGGTGGACCTGTCCATCTGGCTGGACAACTTGCTGGCTACTCGTGGACGTCCAGATTGGGGCCTGGTGGTTCCATCCTCCCGCACCCCCTCTCCGATACATATGGAGCTGGGAGGGTCTGTGCGCAGGGAGACCGGAGGGGGTTCCCGCTCGTGCACCATCTGTGGCCGCAGAGGTCACACTGCTGGTTGGTGCCAGGTTGGTTCCTCTGGGAATCGAGGCAGCAGGCAGGGCCGACACCATTCTCACCCATTCTCACCCAGAGCCCTCTGTTGCACATATGTTTGTGTCTGTCACTTTTCCTGAATTTTCCCCATAGATTCAGGCGTGGCTGGGAATTTTATTGATAGAGCGTTAGCTCATAGTTTAGGGATCCCCATTGTTCCCATGTATGTGCCCTTCCCAGTTCACGCCTTAGATAGTCGACCATTAGGGTCAGGGTTAATCAGGGAGGCCACCGCTCCTTTGGGCATGGTGACGCAGGGGGGACACATGGACAAAAATCGGTATTTTCCTTATTGACTTTCCCGTGATGCTGGGCCTACCCTGGTTAGTTTGTCATAACCCCACTGTTGCTTGGCCACAGAGGGCTCTCACGGGTGGTCGTGAGAGTGCTCAGGTACGTGTTTGGGGTTTCCGTTGGTGCTACTATGGTGGAGAGTCCAGTCCAGGTCTCCACCGTGCGCATTCCCCCAGAATATGCCAATTTGGCTCTCGCCTTCTGTAAAAAGAAGGCGACTCAATTACCACCCCATCGATGGGGGGATTATGCGATAAATCTCCTGGTAGACGCTGCACTTCCCAGGAGTCAAGTGTATCCCCTGTCGCAAGTGGAGACGGTGGCTATGGAGACATATGTCTCCGAATCCCTGCGTCAGGGGTACATTCGGTCAGTCCATCAGTCTTCCAATCCTTTGTAGACGAGATTTTCAGGGACTTGCACAAGATTTTCAGGGACTTGCATGGGCAGGGTGTAGAGGTGTATATCTATGACATTCTGATATACTCCGCTACACGCGCCGAGCATGTGTCCCTGGTGCGCAGAGTGCTTGGTCACCTGTTGGAGCATGACCTGTACGTCAAGGCTGAGAAATGCCTGTTCTTCCAACAGTCCGTCTCCTTTCTAGGTTATCGCATTTCCACGTCAGGGGTGGAGATGGAGAGTGACCGCATTGCAGCCATGTGTAATTGGCCAACTCCCACCACGGTGAAGGGGGTGCAGCGATTCTTAGTGATTGCCAACAACTACCGGAGGTTTATCCCGGGTTTTGGTCAGGTAGCTGCTCCCATTACCTCACTGCTGAAGGGGGGCCTGGTACACTTGCAGTGGTCAGCTGTGGCGGACAGGGCTTTTAGGCACCTGAGGGCTCTGTTTACCTCGGCTCCTGTGTTGGCCCATCCGGATCCCTCTTTGGTGCTCATAGTGGAGGTGGACGCGTCCGAGGCTGGGATAGGAGCTGTGCTCTCTCAGCGCTCGGGTACGCCACCGAAGTTCCACCCTTGTGCCTTCTTCTCTAAGACGCTCAGCCAAAACTATGATGTGGGGGACCGGGAGCTGTTGGCTGTCTTCAAAGCCTTGAAGACGTGGAGACATTTGCTTGAGGGGGCTAAACACCCCTTTCTCATCTGGACTGACTACCCTAACCTGGAGTACATCCGGGCGGTGAGGAGACTGAATCCTTGCCAGGCAAGATGGGCCATGTTTTTCACTCGTTTTGTGTTTACCCTCTCTTATAGACCAGGCTCCCAGAACGTTAAGGCAGACGCACTGTACCAGCAGGCAGACGCACTGTACCGGCTGTATGAAACAGAGGAGCGGCCCATGGATCCCACTCCCATACTCTCCGCCTCTATTTTGATGGCGCCGGTAATGTGGGAGCTGGACGCGGACATAGAGCAGGCGTCACGTGCAGAACCCTCTCCCCCTCAGGACCCAGCTGGGCCTCTGTACGTTCCGTCTGCAGTCCGCGACCGGCTGATCTATTGGGCCCACACGTCACCCTCCTCTGGTCATCCTGGGATCGGTCGGATGGTGCGCTGTCTTAGTGGGAAGTACTGGTGGCCCACTTTAGGTAAGTACGTGAGGGTTTATGTTGCAAAGCTCCTAGACACCTGCCCAGGGGTAAGTTTCAACCTTTACCCGTTCCACAACTGCCGTGGTCGCACCTGTCGGTGGATTTCCTAACCGATCTTCCACCTTCACAGGGAAACACCACGATCCTGGTCATTGTGGATCGTTTTTCTAAGTCCTGTCGTCTCCTCTCTTTGCCCGGTGTCCCTACGGCCCTACAAACTGCGGAGGCCCTGTTTACACACGTTTCCGGCACTACGGGGTGCCTGAAGATATAGTGTCTGATCGGGGTCCCCAGTTCACGTCAAGGGTCTGGAAGGCGTTCATGACTTCCCTGCCACCTACACACACATGACATTACAAGTTCTTTATGATAGCCACATTAGCATTTTTTTAAAAGTGTTTCTAAAATCCCCTATGGGAGAAATGAATGGTGGAAAAATTATTGGAACCATTTCATTGTTTAACCGCTAGGTTTTACGGATATTATGACTCACACTGTGGTACTCTATTTTAAGTTAATGGCAATACACATTGTAGCCTAGTCTAGTAAGTTGACTGTGTGTGTTAGGGTGACCATTCCATTTTTCCTGGGACAGTTTCAGCCCCATTTCAGGTGTCCCGACTTTTCAGGCTACAAAAAAAGGTGGATGTGTCAGCAAGACGCATCAATTAATGTAGGCCTAACTAATGGCAATCGCTGAATGCCATTGGGCACACTTCTTGGTGTTTTGTAACAGATGTCTCTTTCCATTCATTAAATGATGCAGTCTACATGTAGTTTGGGATGCTGGAATTATTTTGGAGTGGATGAGCATGCACAGGTAGCCTACTTTCTGAAGTGATTTGTTTGAAAATCAGACGAATACGGCACTGCATGCCTCACTACAGACCCAGGCTGTGTCACAGCCGACCATGACTGGGAGACCCATGAGGCACCGCACAATTGGCCCAGCGTCGTCCGGGGTAGGGAGGGTTTGGCCGGCTGGGACGTCCTTGCCCCATCGCGCTCTAGCAACTTCTTGTGGCAGGCTGACTTGGTCGCCAGCTGGACGGTGTTTCCTCGGACACATTGGTGTGGCTGGCAGTGCAAAAAATAAAAAATACAAAAATGACTGGTTGTGTTCATGCCACATTAAAAAGTAATGTGGCACCGCTGTGAAGGTCACACAGAGCTCTAGCTTGGCTTCTTGAACTAGTTAGGAACTTGTTTTTCATCTCATATCTCATCTTGTCCATTTATGACAAATAAAAAGTGTTTTTGTTTAAAACCTATGAATTATTTTAGATTGGCTATAAATTGTAACCACTGTCTTCTGCTGCGCTACAATGTAGAGATTGTAGGCATGTGCTTTGTCAGATGCTGTGACATAGGGTTCAGCCAGGAGTTGATGGACAGTTGGAAGAGCTAATGAAATGGTAGAAGGGACATCTCAGCTTCAAGTGGTTTCAGATTTCACATTCTATGTCACACAGGCGCAAAACATTATACTACTGTGTACGTAGGAATCAGGGCTATCACTCAACGCAAGCATTTCGATATACGGTGTCCACAGATCGATGTATAAGCAAAAATGTCAACCGAAACCGGTACCAGAACCCACGAAATCACCTAAACTGGGGACTTTACATTTAAGATGAATATGCCCAGTGTCCCAGGCCTCTGGAGAGGTTGTGAATTTATTTTGTCTTCTAGACATCAAGGGCTGATGGTTTCACAGACCAAGGTTATAAACCTGTCATTGTATGTACAGAACAGTAGACTACTTTGATTCTAAAGAGAGGTTGCATTGCTCTATTTCCTGTGTAGAATTTCCTCATAAAATCCCTGATCAAGCCCACACCCTACAACTATCCATCACACGCCCAAACACTGTTAAACAATGCTAATCAGTACTGGTACTAAACTTTAGTAGACCATAAATAAACACATTATTTTAAAGAATACCTCCTACACCTGTATGTGGACAGACAAGCCCTGTGGTTTTGCAACCCCTGTGTGATTGAACAAAACACAATGCCTCTGAATACCATCTGACAGGGTATAGTAGGCGTTTGCTGGTTCCTTTGGACGGGTTTGAGGCAGGGCAACAATGAGAGGAAGTCCCTGCGAGACCCAGCCCTCCCCTGCCAGTGGAGAGGGAGGGGTAAGGGGGGGGGCCCACAGGACCAGGATGGACCAGGAGGTTCCCTGCTATACTAAGGGCTGCATTCCAATAAAAAATGTGCTTCCTTTCCTCTGACCACCTTAGCGTATCTGAATGGATTGGATAGTCAAAGCAATATGCTGATAGCTCCCCCACCTAGCCTTCTAGGAGGGATAGGCAGGGTCATAGTATTTCTTTCACCTATCCAGTCCTCTTAGATTGGAGGGAGAAAATTACAAAGGGCAGAGTGAAAGGAACAAGGGAGGGACTGAGTGTTGTGTTGAGCTGTGGCCCTGGTTCTCTATCTTATCAGAGCCTAGTGTTTCCACTGGACCTCTACAACCGACACAGGCCTGGACAGCCCATGCAGACACCACTGACCTGGCAGACACTGTGGAAAGACTGAGGTTACAGTATTGACAAAGGGTCTGGAAAACCAGAGCATGTATGCTCAGATATAAAAATAGTTGTTTTGCAGCACATAGAAACACTATTTATGTTATAACCGTTTTGTCTATTCAGTTTTATTAACACCATTCGGGGGTTTCGGCTCCAGCTTCGAAATTCAGACCCAAGGTTGTAATTGGTAGTGTTGCGCTTGAAGAAACTGTCGCCTGTGGTTGCAGAAGTGGACTGGAGAAAAGGAGAAAAACTGCAATGTTTATCATTTTGGAAAAAATGTAATCCGAGATGGTAGCTGACTGTTCCATTATAAAAGCAGGGACATGGAGATTGAGGGGGGGCTGGTTTAGGACTTGAAGGGGTGAATTTGTTTCTTCTCATTAATCAAACTTAAGGAAATGATGGGACAGGAAGTGATTACGGCAGCCCCGCTCCCGCCCCTCCAGGAGGAACTCTGTCCAGGACAGATAAGAGAGCCCCATTCCTAATTTTACGCAGAATAGCAGGAAATGTGACAGTGAAGTTTTCCGCTACCACAAACAAGAGAGCAGCCAGCCCAGTTTTGGAGGGAATCCTGTGTGGCTGAGTTCCTCTGGGCTGACCTCTCTCACTCTGAGAGAGAGAGAGAGAGAGAGAGAGAGAGAGAGAGAGAGAGAGAGAGAGAGAGAGAGAGAGAGAGAGAGAGGGAAAGCGACGCAAAGTGAGAAAGTGAGGGAAGAAAGAAAAGAAGCAGGGAAAGGGAAGGAGGGAGAGAGAAGGAAGGGATAGAGAGAGACAGACAGAGAGTGAGTGATAGAAGAGGAAGAGTGAAGGAGGGATAGGCAGGAGGAAGAAAGAGAGAGACGTGAGGAAGCCAAGGAGAGCTACTGGATGCATAACATTCTCTCCTCTTCTTCTCTGACAGTGCAGAGAAAGTTATGGCCGAAAACAACACCAATCTCTTTCTGGAAATACTTCAGTCATTTGATGTTGGTGAGTTTTTTCAACTCTCTCTCTCAATTCAATTTCAATTTAAGGGGATGTATTGGCATGGGAAACATATGTTTATCTCGCCAAAAAGCAAGTGAAATAGATAATAAACAGAAGTGAAATAAACAATAAAAAATGAACAGTAAACATTACACTCACAAAAGTTCCAAAAGAATAAAGACATTTCAAATGTCATATTATGTCTCTCACTCTCTCAGCTGCTACTCTGCACCTCTATTGTGGTTTCTCTGTTGGCACTTCTCTGTTTTCACTGGAATGTATAGGTTTAATGATGATGAGAGTACTTGAATATTTTGTCAGGAAAAGAAAACATGCATTCAAAACTGCATTTATCGGACCTGACAGACTAGTATTTAGACACAAGGCAAGAACAGACCCATAAAATCAGCAATATTGCAAAGCTTCCTCTTGGTTAGTGTTTTTTCCTCCTTCCTCCCAAATGTCATTTCCAGATGACTTCTTGTCTGCTTTTCCCTTTTCCAACAGAGGACAATGAAAAACTATGTTGAGGTAGCAGAGTACTTTTACACTTCATAAGACCTAACTGTATCCAAAGGCAATGGATTTGTTTTAGCTGGCAGTGGTCCACTGGGATTTGTCCTCTGTTCCTTTCTCTCTTTTCAGAGAGACACATATGGTGACCATAGCGTCTCAGGGAGCAAGTCAAAGACAACAAAATGTTGATCTTTATTTTGTGGGAAGGAGATGTTTTCAGTTTTGTGTCTCTGGAGGACTTGGTCTCATAGTCACCATAGAGGAAGGACTGTGATTATTTGGTTGTGGTGTGCCATTATAGCAGAGTTCTATTAGTTCATCATCATAACAGCGTTGTTGATTTTAGGATAGTGACTTGCTGTGGGCTTGGCAGTACAGATCTGGGCTGGTTCCAAATTGAAACCGTTCCTTCCACAGATTATAAACCACTTAACTTTTACTATTACTTTACAGTTTTAGTTTTTTAGTGTGGCAAATATATATTTTTTTACATGCATGAAGGTATCTATTGAATGTCTAATGATGATGCTAGATGATAATGAGTTTTGAACAGGCCTTTTCATATACATCTCTTTGGTGTCCAAAAACTCTTACTCTGTGTCTCCCTCAAACCAAGATATAACGAATGGCCCCTTCCCTCTCTCTCCTTCCCAGTCTCCCTGATCATAGCTTTCTGTGTGTCCATTGCGGTGGGAATCCTATTGGGGGTGCTGGTCTATGTTGTCCTGACCTGGATGTCCCGTCGCAGGGCCGGCTCGGGCAGTATCACCCGCCGGCCACCTCGCCCGTCCCGCACCTCCCCGCGCACCCGGCCTGGCTTCAATCGCAACAGCAGCTACGACCGGCGGAGCAACAACAGCCTGGTTAGCGCTGCCTTCAGCTTCCACCGCCAGGCATCCTCCCCAGACCAGGCTGACCCTTTGGGTCGCAAACCCAGCTTCAGGGCGTCCACCTTTCACCCACTTCTCCAGTGCAGCCAGATCGCCCGGGAAGCTGAGGAGGGGAGCCAGACCACGTTGCCTCGCACTCCAACCCTGACCACTTCAGCTGGGTCAGCCCACCAAACCGCAGCCCAGGCTGCTGCCACCCCACCCAGGCCCGAGTTGTTCTGGAGCAGTAGTAGTCTGAGGGGGTTCCATGCCACACAGACCCCACCTCCTGCTTATGAGAGCATTATAAGGGCCTACCAGGAGACCTGCACCTGAGGAGGGGATGAATGTGTCCATCCTGATAGTGGACTGACTGAGCCTAGGGTTGTCAATGGGATTTTAGAACAACTGGATATGTTTGACTTGAGGGGAAAATAAATAGCCCTAATGCTAATATATGTTTCTATGTGTGTGTGTGTGTGTGTGTGTGTGTGTGTGTCCCTGGTGAGCAAGAAAGAGATGTTTATTTTCAGATGAGACAGAGTATTTGTTGTACATGTGTGAATGTGTGTGTGTCTAATGAGATTTATAAGATTGAGAACTCATGTTGATTTCCATCATGTACCAACCCAATCCACCCATGTAACTGGACTACTTTCTATTTGTGAGCTTGGACATGCAAAACTATATCGATAAACAATGTTTGCATGATCCAATGAGGGTTCCTCTCCAAGGTAATCTGCAAAATGTGTGTATGATTGTCATGGATCTGATTTATAAAATGGTCACTGTTTTGGTTGGAATTTACTGGACACAGATCATAACTTAACACAATAAAATGCTGAAAGAAATGGTAACGGGCTGTGTTCTGAGTATGAAACGTAATATCATCTGTACCAGAAACGTGTTATTTATGCCCTTATTTGGTGCCACTGCTATCCAGTGTCCAGTCTATAGGCTACACTTTTCTGGTGGGCAAACTGACAGATCTCTCACTGACTCCCTCTCACTGTTTCCTGAGGAAGGAATTATTTCACTGGGCTGAAATGTAAGAGGTCAGGCTTTAGGTGCCCAGTTATACAATGGCCAAAGAGACAGTCTACCACAGAAAAAGCATGATTACATTTCTTCAGCCCCATCCCTCATTCATTTACTAAAAAAGTGGTGGGGTAGTGGCTTTATTGATATTTGAATCCCAGATTGCCCATTTAAAGTGTAGGCCGTCATTGTAAATAAGAATTTGTTCTTCACTGATGTAACAGTATAACTTTAGACCGTCCCTCGCCCATACCCGGACGCGAACCAGGGACCCTCTGCGCACAACAACAACTGACACCCACGAAGCATCGTTACCCATCGCTCCACAAAAGCAGCGGAGAGCAAGTGGAAACACTCCTTCAAGGTCTCAGAGCAAGTGACGTCACCGATTGAAACGCTATTTAGCGCGTACCACCGCTAACTAAGCTAGCGTTTCACATCCGTTACACTGACTTGCTTAGTTAAGTAAAGGTTCAATTCAAAGAAGAAAAAACACTTACATTAGTGGATATTGACCAGCCACAGGAGGTTGGTGGCACATTCATTGCTGAGAACGGGCTGGGCTCGTGGTAATGACTGGAGCAGAGTCAATGGAATGGAATCAAATACATCAAACACATCATGGTTTCCAGGTGTTTGATGCCATTCCATTTGTTCCATTCCGACCATTATTATGAGCCGTCCTCCCCTCAGCAGCCTCCTCTGTGACAGACCAGCAGAAGAATATTTAAGTTTAGGCATAGGGGTCAAAATAAATGGGTGACTTCCAGAGTGGCGACGGGATCAATAAACCCATCAACTTCGGGACACACACACACAAACGGGACTTGTAACAAAACTAGCATTACATTAAAATGAACAAATTCCCCCTGTCATTTTACTAAATATAAACCTCAGAAACAGTTTAACACTGCATTTGGGAGGTAGTTAATATTTTACATGCGTCAAGTTTGCACGTGTCATATAATTAGGCACTCTCTTCATTATTTGGTTTAATCGTGTTTAATGAGCATTACGGTAGTTGGAGATCTGGAAATAAATGTTTTATGCTTTGAGGTACTACGGTAAGTGACGTTTGTTACATGAGACTGGCGCAGTTTATTTTTTCACAACACAGCTGACAGGTTGGGGTTGTTGGAGAGGAAGCTCTCTATTAGCCCTTCAAAATACAGAAATTAAATCTTCGAAATAAGGTAAATTTGTATCATGTCTAGCAAACTACACCCATCACTTCAAGCCTGGTTACAAGTCTTACAATCTCATGTTTGTCTGTTACGCTACGTTAGCTAACTTCAGCTGTATAATTCACGTTACATTTTCCCAAGTTTTTTAGCTAGCTGGCTAGTTACTGTAGGTACACGTGACCCAAGTTGATCCGATAGCTCAATCATATCGCAGACTGGATGTTTGTCTAATCTAAGAACTACCCATCGGCAAAATAAATGGTTGCTCTTTCTAATGGGAACATTGCATTGGCTGGCTAGCAAGCTAACGTTAGCTAGTTTCATGTTAAAGTTACCTACCAGAGCCAGGCACCTTGACTTATCTATGATAGTATAGCTAGCTAACTAGACAACGGTAGCTTGCTGGCTAACCTGTCATGTATCTTGCGTCATGAGGCTATCACAACATCTAAACTGAAACTATGAATACATACAACAATGTAACGTTCACATACATTGATTAGGCTATTCAGGGTACTGTAGTTTAGTTTCTCTCAGCCATTTGCGGTAATAGTGCTGAAGCTATGTTTACTGGCTCTTTTGATGTCTCTGGGTGAATGTGTGTAGATAGAGGATGTCTGTGGCTGCACTCCGTCTGATACGCTGCAGGAGGCTGAGCAGCACCTCTGGCCCTGGTGTGAAGAAGGTGCTGCCGTGGAGGGACATCAGTATGTTATGGGACTGTGCTGTCCCCCTTCACAATCCACACTCAATAAGGAAATATGATCACTTATCAAATAGCTGATACACCCACATAATGTGTAATCATCTGGAATTCTTTAATATCCTTAGTTATTAAAAAAACAACGTATTTGTCTTGTTTTGATTTCAGGGAAAATTGCAAAGATGACCGGAGCTGTCATATTGGGGTAGGTGAAGATAACCACTTCACATATAAACACTCAGCCATACTAAGTTATTTTATTTTGGGTTCATTGGGTATGGAGAGCTATCTGCTCTAACTACTGTATATCTTGTCTATGGCTTCATTCCTCTCTCAGGGGTTGCATGTTTATCACATACGAGGTGGTTTCCTTGAACAAGGCGGTACGCATCGACACGCAGGCCATTCAGCAGGAAAAGCTCAAGTCCTACATCTACCTGTCAGCCACGCCCTCTAAAGAGCAGGAGAACCTTGGCACAGGTACATTATGTAATTTACCTCACCTTTGCTTTGTGACAAGGCATTGTCATGCGCTCTCTGATAAAAATAGTTATCAGTACATACATGATATTACACATAGGGAATGCTGGGACTGCTTTTTCTCTCTATCTGGTTTACAACCCAAAATGGAGGGTTTTTTGGAACACATTTGAATTCAAATCAAATTAATTTATATAGCCCTTCTTACATCAGCTGATATCTCAACATGCTGTACAGAAATCCCCAAGACTTCCTCAATAGTCTACCCAACAAAAGGCCCACATGTGGTGCATGTTATCACAGAAAATATTTTGGCTGAGTTTTCATTTATGAGGAGTTGTTGAGGGGTTTCTTTCAGGTCCAGGTGTCCAGCGACGACAGTCTTCCTTCCTCCCTCCCTCTGCTCTCCCTCCTGGGTACTGTAGCTCAGCCTGTCTGGTCCCTGCTCTCACTTCCACTGGTCAAGGCTGCTGTGAATGAAAACAGACCGTCCAGCCAAGACTGATAGGAAACGGTTTAGAGAAGCAGTAAACAGAAGCAAGCAACGGCTGTGATTTTATAACCAGATTTACAGGCTAAGAGCCTATTGTTTGGTCAATTTTACTAGAAAATGTGCAGGTAGATCAACCAGAGGTCCAGCCTAGAGCAGTATACATTTATAGCTTGGTACATAGTTAAAATACTGTGTTATAACATGTTAATTATTGATCGTAACCAAACCCATGTATCTGTTTCAGGGCTCACATATAAGGCCAGGAGAGAACTTCATAAAGCAGCAAGGAGGTTTCTGGAAGTTTCCTCAAGGATTCTTCTGAGGCCTCTGGATGGTGAGAAAGATCCACTGAAAGTAGTTTCCTACTACACAGCACTAAATTCACAACTGCAGTATTGTTTTTGTAATTTTTTTTACTAAAGCTACAGCTGCATTTAGAAAACCTAACACAATACTTTAGTTGTTGTATCACATGAATTTCAACTTCCTATTCTGCTAGTACTGGAAAGCAGAAGTCAGTGTTGTGATAGAAACATTAGAGTTCATCCTCCAAGCCTCGGGTAAAGCTCAGTTGGGTTATTTCAGACACACACGGATGGACGTCAGTAGGTTTGTTATTGAGACAACGTGTTAACTTCAGGAAACACCTGCCCTTCACTTCCTGGGTTTGAATGAAAGCTTTTAGTGTGTGTCTTCATTCATGTACTTTTGTGTGTATTCTTATGCTTGAGTCATCATCAGTCACAGGTGTGGACTGAACCCCCCCCACCCCTCCTTAATGCTTTATAATGTGACAGACATTATGTAATTCAATTGTACAATGGGGATTGTACTACAGATTCTGCGTAGATTGTACATTCAAAACGGTTCTAACATTAACCTTTTCTGACCTTACTGTTTGACACTTGATAGCTGCCCCGGCTGCCCCGCCGATGATAACAGCAGGTCTGCAGTCTCATTGCTGTAGTACAGTAGTAGAATAATGATTGATGGTATTAGGTGGTAGATTGTCTTTGTTTGTACTGTAGATGATATTGGACCCTTGGTAGTTTAGGTGTAGTTCTTAAATGTATTTCAAATTAAATATATTATGTATGAAATGCTTGTAAAAATATCCATATTTTCATCATAAAAGTCTAAATTGTAACTGTGTGTCAGAGCACCTGAGTCATATGGATGCGGACCCCCATGAGGTGGCGCTGTGGGTCCTGTTGAAGAGGGCTTGTTCAGCCAATAGGACCAGCAGACTGTCAGCTGTACAGGAGCTGGCCCAGAACCACCACTGGCATGGTGAGACATCACCACTTTCAACCTGTAAATGTGAAATGTGTGCTAGTGAACGGTGATAGTGTTTGATAGGGATTGGTCCGTTACCCCTGTCCATCACAGACTACCAGTACCAGACAGCTGCGCAGGCTATAGACCAGAGGACGGCGTTGGGTCTGGCCCGCACCTCTCAAGTGGACCAACGCTTCTTCCTGTCCCCGCCTGTCCTGCCTTGGGTGGAAGATGTAGGTATCTGTCACCGATGGGGATTAAAATGATTGTGTATCAAATGAAATTTTATGAATGTTCTGTGTATGTTTTAATGTGAGTGTGTTTGTTTGGCCCTCTGCTTAGAGGTTGTCTGTAGAAGACGGTCTGAGGCTGCTGCTGGCATCTCTCCCCCAGTCTGAGGTGGACCAGTGTGTCCAGTACTTCACCTCACTGGCCCTGAGGGAGAGTACCCAGTCCCTGGCTGCACAGAGGGTAAGAGATGCTCACACACATATTTAGACATATACTCACTCACACACAATGTTAGGTAGATAACTGGATCTCTCTGTTTTAGGGGGGTCTGTGGTGTTTTGGTGGGAATGGACTGCCCTATGCCCAAAGCCTCACTTCTGTCCCCTCTGAGAAGGTTGAGTCCTTCTGTCTACAGGCTCTAGTGCAGCACTCCAAGGTTATGTAACATTTTGCTTTAACCACCTGTAACTCAAGCATACATTTTGTCAAGGGACTTTTGAAAAACATTGTTAGCCTTTATTGTCTAGATACATGAACATCTTTTTCATCATACCTTGTAACTCACCATAACAGACCCTCAAGGTTTTCATATCATAGTGTCAACGACTGTATCCTATCAGGGGATATTAAGAGCATATAAATGCATTCTAACACCTGTATGTCTGTTCTCCAGGTCCAGAGTCACTGCGACCACATCGTGGCCAACGGGGGCCTGCAGCTCCTTCAGAGGGTCTACCAGCTCCGCAGAGACTCCCCGAAGATCCAGAGAAACATTGTACGCATCATCGGCAACCTGGCTCTCAACGACAGCGTGCACCAAGCCATAGTACAGTCAGGTGGGTGCTAGCTCTCCCCTCAGTGTGTCAGGTGGGTGCTAGTTATCCTCTCAGTGTGTCAGGTAGGTTCTAGCTCTCTGCTCAGTGTTAGGTGGGTCGAGCCTTCTGCTTAGTGTGTCAGGCGGGTGCTAGCTCTCCGCTCAGTGTGTCAGGCGGGTGCTAGCTCTCCGCTCAGTGTGTCAGGCGGGTGCTAGCTCTCCGCTCAGTGTGTCAGGCGGGTGCTAGCTCTCCGCTCAGTGTGTCAGGCGGGTGCTAGCTCTCCGCTCAGTGTGTCAGGCGGGTGCTAGCTCTCTGCGCAGTGTGTCAGGCGGGTGCTAGCTCTCCGCTCAGTGTGTCAGGCGGGTGCTAGCTCTCCGCTCAGTGTGTCAGGCGGGTGCTAGCTCTCCGCTCAGTGTGTCAGGCGGGTGCTAGCTCTCCGCTCAGTGTGTCAGGCGGGTGCTAGCTCTCCGCTCAGTGTGTCAGGCGGGTGCTAGCTCTCCGCTCAGTGTGTCAGGCGGGTGCTAGCTCTCCGCTCAGTGTGTCAGGCGGGTGCTAGCTCTCCGCTCAGTGTGTCAGGCGGGTGCTAGCTCTCCGCTCAGTGTGTCAGGCGGGTGCTAGCTCTCCGCTCAGTGTGTCAGGCGGGTGCTAGCTCTCCGCTCAGTGTGTCAGGCGGGTGCTAGCTCTCCGCTCAGTGTGTCAGGCGGGTGCTAGCTCTCCGCTCAGTGTGTCAGGCGGGTGCTAGCTCTCCGCTCAGTGTGTCAGGCGGGTGCTAGCTCTCCGCTCAGTGTGTCAGGCGGGTGCTAGCTCTCCGCTCAGTGTGTCAGGCGGGTGCTAGCTCTCCGCTCAGTGTGTCAGGCGGGTGCTAGCTCTCCGCTCAGTGTGTCAGGCGGGTGCTAGCTCTCCGCTCAGTGTGTCAGGCGGGTGCTAGCTCTCCGCTCAGTGTGTCAGGCGGGTGCTAGCTCTCCGCTCAGTGTGTCAGGCGGGTGCTAGCTCTCCGCTCAGTGTGTCAGGCGGGTGCTAGCTCTCCGCTCAGTGTGTCAGGCGGGTGCTAGCTCTCCGCTCAGTGTGTCAGGCGGGTGCTAGCTCTCCGCTCAGTGTGTCAGGCGGGTGCTAGCTCTCCGCTCAGTGTGTCAGGCGGGTGCTAGCTCTCCGCTCAGTGTGTCAGGCGGGTGCTAGCTCTCCGCTCAGTGTGTCAGGCGGGTGCTAGCTCTCAGCTCAGTGTGTCAGGGGTACTGGCTATCGGATTTTGTTCTGTTACTAGTTCCATCATATGTGATGTTCTGTTACCTTGCAGGTTGGGTGCCAGTGCTAGCAGAGATGATGCAGTCTCCACACATCATACAGGCGTCCCATGCTGCTCGGGCTCTGGCCAACCTGGACAGGGAGACGGTCAAGGAGAAGTACCAGGATGGAGTCTACGTGTTACATCCCCAGTGCCGAACCAGGTACACATCATTCATCATGACTAAGAATGTTTCCATCGACAGTTATGTGAATAAAGTCATACCGCATAAAAAAAATTAAAGACACGACAGCTATGATGGAAACAGGAAGTTTCGGTACAATTTTATGAATGCAGACAAATCATTTGTTTGCTCAACATGGTAGGATCTTTTTGTGTCTGTAAAATGTATTATGCAAGAAATGAAGGTGAAAATGCCTTTATGCTCAAATATTGATATAATAACCATCATATCGAAGTAAACTTGGCATCAAGCATAAGCACTATATATATATAAGCACTATATATACAAAATTATGTGTGTGGATTCGGCTATTTCAGCCACACTCGTTGCTGACAGGTGTATCAAATCGAGCACGCAGCCATGCAATCATTGTCAGTAGAATGGCCTTACTGAAGAGCTCAGTGACTTTCAATGTGGCACCATCATAGGATGCCACCTTTCCAACAGGTCAGTTTATCACATTTCTGCCCTGCAAGAGCTGCCCCGGTCAACTGTAAGTGCTGTTATTGTGAAGTGGAAACATCTAGGAGCAACAACGGCTCAGCCGCGAAGTGGTAGGCCACACAAGGTTCACAGAGCGGGACTGTTGAGTGCTGAAGTACACAGCACGTAAAAAATCGTCTGTCCTCAGGTTGCAACACTCACTACCGTGTTCCAAACTGCTTCTGGAAGCAACGTCAGCACAATACCTTTTAGTCTGTAGCTTCATTTCCATAGCCAAGCATCCGCACACAAGACTAAGATAACCATGCTCAATTCCAAGCGTAGTCTGGAGTGGTGTAATGTTCGCCGCCATTGGACTCTGGAGCAGTGGAAACGCGTTCTCTGGAGCGATGAATCATGTTTCACCATCTGGCAGTCTTACGGACAAATCTGTATTTGGCGGATACCAGGAGAATGCTACCTGCCCCAATGCATAGTGCCAACTGTACAGTTTGGTGGAGGAGGAATAATGGTCTGGAGCTGTTTTTCATGGTTCGGGCTAGGCCCCTTAGTTCCAGTTAAGGGAAATCTTAATGCTACAGCATACAATGACATTCTAGATGATTCTGTGCTTCCAACAATGTGCCAACAGTTTGGGGAAGGCCCTTTCCTGTTTTTGCATGACAATGCCCCCGTGCACAAAGTGAGGTCCGTACAGAAATGTTTCGTCCAGATGGATGTGGAAGACCTTTTTTTTTTTTTGTATAATAAAAAAAATGTAAACCGCTTTTTCTCCCCAATTTCGTTGTATCCAATTGGTAGTTACAGTCTTGTCTCATCGCTGCAACTCCTGTATGGACTCGGGAGAGGCGAAGGTCGAGAGCCGTGCGTCCTCTGAAACACAACCCAACCAAGCCGCACTGCTACTTGACACAATGCCCACTTAACCTGGAAGCCAGCCGCACCAATGTGTTGGAGGAAACATTGTACACCTGGCGACCATGTCAGCATGCACTGCGCCCGGCCCGGCACAAGGAATCGCTAGAGCACAATGAGACAAGGAAATTACGGCCGGCCAAACTCTCTCCTAACCCGGACGACGCTGGGCCAATTGTGCACCGCCCCATGGGTCTCCCGGTCGCGGCCGGCTCTGACACAGCTTGTGATCGAACACGGGTCTGTAGTGACGCCTAAAGCACTGTGATGCTGGGCGTTAGACCGCTGTGCTAGTCGGGAGGTCACACGCACTGATTTTTATCTACAAAAAGAGACTCCCCACTGGTGGGAAAATTTGCAAATCAAATTTTATTTGTCACATGCACCAAATTCAACAGGTGTAGTAGCCCTTACAGTGAAATTATTACTTACATTTTCTTTATGCAGATTCTAGATTATTCGCATTAAACTGTCACCAATTGGATGGAAATCTAGCTACTGTCAAAGAATTCAAGGTACCATATTCACACAACCACTCCCTATTTGTTTTTTATGCATTCTGTCTCCAGCCAGCCAATCAAAGCGGATGTTCTCTTTGTTCACGGGCTCCTGGGGGCGGCCTTTAAGACGTGGCGGCAGAAGGACTGTGACCCTACAGAGGAGGAGAAGGCAGAGGGTGTCAGCGAGGACTACACAGAGTGCTGGCCCAAGGTAAACCTGGTAGAGGGTGGTTTATTACGTGTCACTGTAATACTCATGACTTTACCACCAGATGGGAGAATGTTGGCTTTGCTGATCTAGTCACCTTAGCCAATGTAGAATGTATGTTTGAGTCATATGATGCCAAATCTGCTCACCAACGTCCTCTCTCCCTTTTTGACTGGTTCTTTCTCACCCCTCCCCATTGGTCAGTCATGGTTGGCTGCAGACTGCCCCAACCTGAGGGTTCTATCTGTGGAGTATGACACTCACCTAAGTGACTGGAGAGCCAAGTGTCCTGTTGAAAACCAGAGGTGTGTGTCTCCTCTTTCCTCTGCTTTCTTAGTGTGACCATATTACTGTATCATTCAGACATTCTTGGTGACAACTCCACTGATACTGTTGTATGCCTGTGCCCTTAGGATGTCTCTGGCCTATAGGAGTCGAGAGCTGCTGAAGAAGCTAAAGTCTGCAGGAGTAGGAGACAGGCCTGTGGTCTGGGTTTCACATAGCATGGGAGGTAAGCTATCTTTCACTATTTAGCAAAAAATTGACAATGGACAAAAACCTGTTAGTTTTGAATTCTCTATCATTTCCTATCAGGTTTGCTGGTGAAGAAGATGCTGCTAGATGCGTCGAGGGACCCAGACATGAAAGAACTTATGAAGAACACCAAGGGTGTCATGTTCTACAGTGTGCCCCACCATGGCACCTTCATGGCAGAGTACTCTGTCAACGTCAGATACCTCCTCTTCCCCTCCGTAGAGGTCCGGGAGCTCTGCAGAGGTATGGACAGAAGTAATTTGGGATTATTCTGGAGGTCAGGTTAGAGAGAACGATTCTTAACAACAGCTTTAGTAATAACCTCCCATTGCATCTGTGTTACAGATAACAAACATACTACTGTTTATGGTGTTATTGCATCATTGTCCATACATATTCCCAGACTCTCCAGCGCTGCGTGACCTGAATATCAACTTCCTGAACATGGCCAAGGACAGGGAGTTCAATGTGCTGAGCTTTGCAGAGACGATGCCCACCACCATCGGCCCCATGATCAAGATACTGGTGGTGCCAACGCAGTCAGCAGGTAGGCCACTGTTATTTAATGCATTCTGTAGAACGTAGCCACCGGAGACCCATATCTAAAATGTATCTATGAATTAAGTTTTTTTCTTTCAATTCAAATTCTTGAACTTTTGAACTTCTTCCATGTGTATCTCTTAACTCTGAGACTACTCCGGTTTCAGATCTGGGCATTGGGGACCTGGTCCAGGTGGATGTGGATCACCTCAATATCTGCAAGCCTGAGAAGAAAGACTCGTTCCTCTACAAGCGCAGCCTACAGTTCATCCAGGATGCACTGAAGGGCTACACCAGCCACTGACATGTCAACAGCCGTTTTGATGCTTGAATTGGAAGACTAAGGAGTACTGGCGCACAGAACTGTCTCTCCTTGTTGCACATTTAAAGAAATGTGTTTACAAAAAAATATACATTTTATGTATGAAGGATTTATGAAAACATATTAATTGGGTTTATTATAGAAAATGGTGCTCCACTTGTTCTCCAGCTAGATATCACCTAGCACTTATGAAACAGATGAGTTTTATTTAAAAGATTTAAAAAATGATCTCGACCATGTTTACAGGTAGTTTAAAGCTGTAAAAAAGACAGTATATTGACTTTTCTAGTTCTTCTTCCCCTTTGTCCTTGATCCTGGTCAAGTAGATATTTTAACATTTCATGTGTACTGCACTTACTGTACTTTAACCAAAAGACACTGTACTACCTTGCAACTCATTCATTGATTACACAGTATGAATTCGGGGCTTGAGTGGTGTGCTTAAGGTCGACTTATTTTATTTAATTTTATTTAACTTAAGAGCTGTAAGTATATATATATTAAAACTTAAAGCATTGCCTTGTTACTGTATTTTTTTTTTTACCTTTATTTAACCAGGCAAGTCAGTTAAGAACAAATTCTTATTTTCAATGACGGCCTGGGAACAGTGGGTTAACTGCCTGTTCAGGGGCAGAACGACAGATTTGTACCTTGTCAGCTCGGGGGATTGAACTTTCAACCTTCCGGTTACTAGTCCGACGCTCTAACCACTAGGCTACGCTGCCGCCCCAAGTATGTACCATACTGTATTATTTCCTCAAGCCTTACCTCAGATACACATGAAATATTTTTAAGACTGGTTGATATGTATATTTTGTTGAACTGGAACCTGGCCACGTGATGCTCACTAACTCCATTGTATTGCTAATTAAGACTTAACTTGTATTTATCAATGTAACAAGAAGTCATGCATATGGCTCATTTACATTTGAACTTTGACAGACATGTCCATGTCAAATCAACTATGTGCAAAATAAAAAGCAGTAATGGTAAGAGAATATATGTTATGCCATTGATGGCAGGTTTTGAACACTTGCTTTGAATCATAAGCTTTTAACTTTCACTCCACCTAACCCAGTGGTTCCCAAACTTTTTATAGTCCCGTACCCCTTCAAACATTCGACCTCCAGCTGCGTACCCAGTCTAGCATCAGGGTCAGCGCACTCTCAAATGTTGTTTTTTGCCATCATTGTATGCCTGCCACACACACTACCTTTATTAAACATAAGAATGAGTGTGAGTTTGTCACAACCTGGCTCGTGGGAAGCGACAAAGAGCCCTTATAGGACCAGGGCACAAATAATAATATAATAAATCAATAATTTTAATCTTTAATTAGCCATCTTACATAACTTTATTTGTTAATCGGAAATTATGAATAACTCATCACAAGTTAATAACTCTGCAATGTTGGGTTGTATTGGAGAGAGTCACAGTCTTAAATCATTTTCATAAATCATCAGTCACAGTCTGTGCCTGTATTTAGTTTCCATGCTAGTGAAGGCCGAGAATCCACTCACGGGTACGTGGTCGCAAAGGGCATCAGTGTCTAAACAGTTGCGATTTGCCAAGCAGGAACCAGAAATCTGGCAGTGGCTTCTGATAAAATTCAATTCAACGAACCCAGTTGTTTGTGTCATCCGTTTCGGGAAAGTACTTATCGCGCTATATCACGTTTGACATTGTCCGTAAGCTTGAGTGCATTTGCACACAAAAAAAATCATACAATGATGGAAAGACCTGTGTGTTGTCCTTGTTAATGCAGACAGAGAAGAGCTCCAACTTCTTAACCACAACCTCAATTTTGTCCCGCACAGTGAATATAGTTGGGCAGTCCCTGTAATCCTAGATTCAGATGATTCAGGCGAGAAAAAACATCAACCAGATAGGCCAGTCGTGTGAGAAATCATCATGCAAGTGGTCAGACAAGTAAAAATGAAGGTCAGTAAAGAAAACTTGGGTAAGCTCGTCTCTCAATTAAAAAAAAAAACGTGTCAATACTTTCCCCCTTGATAACTAGCGCACTTCTTTCTGTATGTTGTAAAAGCGTTCATGGTCGCTGCCCATATCATTGCATAGTGCAGAAAATACACGAGAGTTCAGGGGCCTTGCTTTAACAAAGTTAACAATTTTCACAGTAGTGTCCAAAACGTCTTTCATGCTGTCAGGCAGCAAAAAGCCTCTCGATGCTGCAGTGTCCCAAGTGGCGTCGGGAGCAACTGTTTGCACGCGTGTTATCACTCCACCATGTCTCCTTGTCATGGCTTTTGCACCATCAGTACAGATACCAACACATCAACCACCAAAGTCCATTTGATGTCACAAAGCTGTCCAGTACTTTAAAAATATAATCTCCTGTTGTCCTGGTTTGCAGAAGAGGTCTTCCTTAATTGACCTCCAAAAAACGTAACGGACATATACCAGGAGCTGTGCCAGGCCCAACACGTCTGTTGACTCATCCAGCTGTAACGAATAGAATTCACTGGCTTGTAGGTGAAGCAGTAATTGTTTCAAAACATCTGCATGTCACTGATGCGTCGTGAAACAGTGATGTTTGATGAAGCGACCGTCTGTATAGTTGTTTTTTGCCTTTCCCCCCAGCATTGTCCCAACCATAGCCCTTCTTATTAATAGTATATGTTGCTTTTATACATGTCTTACTACTCGAAAGACGTCTTAATTCGCGTTCAAAAAACTAATGTGGCTTATTTTTCTAATTGACATGTTTTGTTTCCAAATGTCTGCGCAAGAGTGAAGGTTTCATCAAGTTGTGAGATAGTACTTTTGCGCATATAACACACTGTGGCTGAGGAAAGGCACTACTTCCAATATAAGTGAACCCCAAATCAATGTAGTTCTCATCATATTTGCTCATCGATGGTTCAAAGTCCCTGTCTGTTGTTCAGTGCTTTCCCGGTTAAGGGGGCAGTAGCTCTTCGGCTGCATCAGATTCACAACTGGAGGCTGAATGTTTGAAGGTGTCCATGCTAGCTGGGCTAAAAACAAATGTAGAATTACTGATGCTAAGCATTGGATGTGCTCGTCGTGGAAGCAGAACTACCTGTCGTCGACAGGTGCAGGTGTAGTACTGCTGGTAGTAGCAGTACTAACGTTACCAGTAGAGCTGTATGTGTTTATGGACCCGTGCATTAGTTTTTTAAAACAATTTATCAATTTTCGAGCAAACTAAATGAGCAGCAGCTACGCTTAGATACATAATGGACCGTTAGTGGAATTCCCACCAAGAGAGTAACGGTTACTGTGATTGGATGTTAATTATTTGACTAGGCTACCTGTATTTTACATTGTGTTGTCATTTCGCTGAACACCAGATGGTTTAATGAAACGAGGTTGCTCAGGGGAGAAAAAAACTCAGGGAGAAAAAAATAAATGGACTGTTTGAAAATGTGAAAAAATCTATACATTTAAAAAAAAAAAAAAACATTTTGCATACCCCAGTTTGGGAATACCTGACCTAAACCTTTATACCTCATCAGACACCATACATCCCACAATGCCTTTCGCGTTAAGGCATTTTGTACGCAGCCAGCCATCAACACTGTTGAGCAAACAAGCTCCGTAAGTACAGAATAATCCACCGATTAGCTATTTATCGCCACAAAATGGCAATCAGCAAAGAGCTGATCTATTCTAGCCTGAATTTTCGCAAATGAGCAGGCTTTGAGATTGTGACGGAAACATGTCAGACTGAGCATTTCGAAGTGTAGCAAACTAGGCTAACTAGCTATTCAGCAATGATGCTAATAACGCCAGCTAACGTTACCTAGTCCTTACTTTGCTCCTCTTTGTCTCACTTTAATATTAGTAAATCACCTCTGCAGTGAGAAGCTACAGTTCAGTTAATTACTTTTAGAATGTGTCATACGTCAAGGTGCATGTCACATTGTGTTGGTGTTCACGCCTATATTTTGTTTGCTTTTTTCCAGGTTTTGGAGACTGGTGTTTGGAATCTAACATTATCATGGTCAACGTACTAAAGGGTGTTCTTGTCGAGTGGTATGCATGCACAAAGCCTATCATATTTTATGATTATCAAACTGAAATCAATCAAGCTAATCACATGAATCAGGCAGAAAATCCAGCCTGTCTGCTATACTGTACCAGCTATGATAATCAGATGTTTCAGAAGAAAACCACAGGTTTCATATCTTCTTTCCCCACTACTTGAAACAGTGACCCTGCCATGAAGCAGTTCCTACTGTACCTAGATGAGACATCTGCCCTGGGAAAGAAGTTTATCATCCAGGACCTTGACGACACCCATGTTTTCATTCTGGCTGAGGTGGTCCACATACTCCAGGAGAGAGTTGGGGAGCTGATGGATCAGAACTCCTTCCCCATCACTCAGAAATAAAGAAGGAAGTAGATGCTTCAGCAATATAACAAATGATATTCTTCACAAACATTGAACTGTCTGTTTGGGGATATTTGTTCAGTGACAAATTTGTATTTATAGGTATGAGCCTTTATTCTGCATGCCAGCTGTCCATGTTTTTTTCCCCCAGTTATGTGGAGTAATTCAAGGAATTTATTTTTAAATAAGAAACGTTTATTTGTTTTTCATCCAAACTGGTGCAAATATAAGTTTTGTTACGTGTGTTGTCTTGATCATGCTTTAAAATGAGACTGGTGGTGATTAGCCTACACTGCAAAATTACGAATGACCAGTGTTTAAGCCCACTTTAATTCACCTGTTTCTATGGTGTATATTCATAACTTTTGGATGGCTTAAATTAGATGTAATAAACTTTTGTACCTGTCTCAATTAGCTTTAAATTGTGTTTTATTATACATTTCCTGCACTCTTTTCTTGTCCATGATTAGGTTTCTTGGGTTTTTACGGTAAAGCCAGCCAATTGTTATATTGCACAGTAAGCTTTGAAGATGTAATCAGTGAGGATGGAAACATACCCAGTCTCTTTGTTTTTATTGTGAACAGGGAAGAAAGAGACATGATTTTGTCCATGCAACAACCAGTACAGAAACGACCATCATAATCACTCTTGCGCCTGCGCCTCACACCCACCAACATTTGGCGACAGCTGAGCTAGCTAGCGGTAACGGTCGTTTGCTAACATCATGGATGAGTTTCAGACTGGAGAAGAGGTTAGCTAGATGTTCAAAATGGCTAATATATCCACCTAATTAATGTAACATTTGTTTAAATGTAATGCTATTTGAAGACGCATGTTAGCAATGTTAGGTAGCTAGCTAACGTTACTGTTGTTCCCCAGCTACTATAACTGTTCTGCATGCCTTTGTCTTTGTATCCTGCCAGACTGCCTTTGTCGTTGACGAAGTGAGCACTATCATCAAAGAGGTACTTTTAGCCAAGTGAGAAGTTAGCTAATGGTTGCATTGGTAGGAGACATTCATGTTCAGCAAAGTCGACCTAGCTATTTGCTACATTGCAACAACTCATCACCCCGCTGCCTGTTGCTAAGGACATCATACCGGGATTACGTTGGTTGCTAGCCACATCAATATGAGTAATGCAACTAATGTGGGCTGTGACACGTCTGTGTATTCATTTGTATTTTCTCTGGATAGTCAGTAATTTCAGAAACTAAGCCTGTTCCTCTTTTTTATGTCTTTACTGTCTTTTCAGTCAGTAGAAGGAGCCATAGGAGGAAATGCCTATCAACATAGCAGAGTGAACCAATGGACCACTAATGTAGTGGAGCAGTCCCTGAGTCAACTTAGCAAACTGGGCAAGCCTTTCAAGTACATTGGTATGTAGCCCTGAATGCAAGGAAAGGAAAAGTGTTTGGCTGGGCTATATCAGGCCGTCATTGTAAATAAGAATTTGTTCTTAACTGACTTCAAGTTTTATAAAAGTTCAATAAAAATAAATGAAAAATAAAGCCGCATCAGTGTTGGGGGGAGGCACATATAATTGAAATCAGTTACTTTATTTCCTGCACTAAAATTTACCATCACCACTTTCGTTGATGGATCATCCTATACAATGATCATACTTGCATTCCACATTGAGATGGATTTGTGTGTTATTGCTGAAAGGGGTCATTTAACTGTTGTTTCTCTTTCTCCACAGTGACCTGTGTTATCATGCAGAAAAACGGGGCAGGTCTACAGACAGCCAGCTCATGCTTCTGGGATAACACCACTGATGGTGAGAATCTCTCACAAACACACAATCTCTACAACCAGATTATATGAGATAGTCTAGAGATGGAGATTCTGTTATTGATCCCACCTAACCTTCTCTTCCAGGAAGCTGTACAGTGAGGTGGGAGAATAAATCCATGTACTGCATCGTCAGTGTCTTCGGCCTGGCCATCTGAATCTACCACCTGCACTCAATTACACTACATGAATGAACGTTGGTTTTTCCATTCCGTCCAAACTGATTGTTAGCATAAAGCCCAATATTATACCCTGATGATGACAGCTCGTCTGTCAAAACGTTGGTTATTCAATTATTGCATCTAAGCTCCTAGAGTGTGCGGCTCTCCTTTTCTCATAAAGCCCACCATACCAAAGTATTTCTACTGCTTAAAGACTTTTGTGCATCTTGTTTGTTTAGATTTTACGAGGACCAATTTGTCATGTTAGGATTTGTTAGTGACGTTTCAATAAATGTTTTCAGTCATTGCTTGTTTGCCAGCTTCCAATATAACCCCCAACTATAATTCATTCTACCACAACACCTATAGGCCAGTGAAATGCTGAGTAGAGGTCACCCCAGAGACACATTGTCAGATAGCGTGATGACTTCATCTGCACTGATCAGTTGAGGACTGTCGTGTAGGAATGACGTCCCGTCAGAAGACAATGCCCAGAGACATGCTTGTTTTATAATTTACAAGTTTTAATTCATATTTGCTGTATACACAAGTGCTTTATTTACATGTGATACAGTATTTACAGAGTGCCGTTCTAATTTAGTCAAGAGTCTACCATAAAGAAAATCATGGTTCTTGCTCAAACCTCAAAATAACCACCACAATCATCTCCCTATAAGCCACAAGTATATATATAAATAAGATGCTCCATCACAAACAAAAAGATTTCAGACTGCAGTCAAAGTTTGGAGGAAACTCCTGACCCTGGTACAAAGTGGAAACAAGGCACCATCTTTATTAGAATACATGTTTGGAGGATCAGTGGTAACTCTTTCCTTCAACACAAACATTTCATTCATTTGGTTCAGACAGAAAATTACCAATGGTTAGTGATGAAAACTAACTTGCCTCCTTGAGCCTGTATCCATAAAATCCTGCATCAGGTTATTGATTACAGAAAAAAAAAAAGGTACAAAACAATAATCCATAATGTTATTTGTTTAATTTGTACAAATGAAATTTACATATAGCCAAAGTAGCTTTGAAGTAAACAAAAAATAAAAGCTATGAAAGGCAAGCTAAAATGAACGATGGAAGGGCCATATGACAAATATGCTACTTGAGTATTCCTTTAACACACAGATGTCAAACTCATTCCAGGGAGGGCCGAGTGGCTGTGGCTTTTCTTTCCTCCCTTGATTGATTAATTAAGGTCACTAATTAGTAAGGAACTCCCCACACATGGTTCTCTAGGTCTTAATTGCAAGGAAAAACCAAAAGCCTGCAGACACTAGGCCCTCCACGGAATGAGTTTGACACCACTGCCTTAATATTTCACAATACACATTTCACAAGACATCACAATCAAATGATTAAGCATTAGAAGTGTTTGAATGAACTTCAGGAATCATCCATATCTTAAGTCTAGACTATTGCTTCGGGAATGTGAAAACTGAAAACTTTTTCCATAGCTATTAAACAATAGTGCCATAATTTTGGGGGGCAAAAATGACATACGATTTGGACACCAGGAGTACAATCATACAGTGGCTTCACTTAGGAATGGATTGGCAAAAGAGTGGGTCAACTGCTACACCTACTCAAGTTAAGGTTCTTCCTGCTGGTTATTGTAACGCATGGTGGTAGTCCGGTAAATACTCAGAAAACTTCACTTCTATGGGTATTAGATTGATGGATATGCATGCTTATACTCTGGCTATTAACAGAGTATATGACAAGCATACAACAGTGAATTGCTGATCTAAACTGGTTTTACAACCATTTGAGATAAAGGTCTTGGATAAAAACAGTGGCAGCATGGTATGTTTTTTTGCAGAATTACACCCCCCCCCCCTCAAACTCAGAATGTCAGAGAGCTTAGTAGGAATGGCTAAAAACACCACATTTCAAGCACAAGAGAGACAGTAGTGGTTTAACACTAGTTACATTGTGATTTTTGTATAAATAATAAATCTCATGATCAAATGTGTCACGCTTTCCTTCAAAGTTAATTTATATATATCCAAGAATTATGATGAGGCTCATGATAACCAAAAGATACAGTGTACAGAACGTTTGTTTTTATGTGGCTACTTGATGACTAAAATGCTATAAAACATTTGACCATACCTGCACACCTTTCCTTTCTTTGAATTTACATTCAGAATACACCATTTTTCAGTTAAAAAATATATTTATGTACAGTTACTAGGGCTGGCACAATTACCGTATAACCGCGTAACCGACGGTTGTGGATGAAGACCGCCAAGACGGGACGGCCGGGCATTCGTGCATTTGAGTCCGTTTCTGCGGTAACATGTACTCTTAACGTGAGGAAACCTTTTCGCTCCTTGCTGAAATAAGAAACTAGCAAACTCCCCCCACAATGCATCAGAAAAATAAGTAATTACATTTCTATGGCAGCACATGCAGTCAGGAGTGAAGGAGGAGAAAAATGTGTGTAAAAACAAAAACGGTTATTACGGAGACCGCGGTCATTTGGCTGGCCAATTACCATCATTCAAAATTCAATGACCTTCACAACCCTAACAGTTACAGTATTTTACCATTTGCATTATTTCTGCAAACGTTCCTTATTTACAAATGGTGGTTCATTCGTTGAATATGCTGTCCAATGAGGGGATTCGATTAGGCTAGCCCAGGCAGGCGTAGTTTGCACCGGGTGAAAAGTGATTGCAATCGTTTTGTGACCGTGGTGCTTCCCGGGCATGAGCCGGATGCCCTGTTCTGGCCGACAGCAAAGTCGGCTCAAAACAAAAAAAAGTGGCGTAGGTTAAGCACGTGGAGTGATGAGTAGGATTCTGTGTTCACAAGCAAAAGTGACTGATTAAAAATCTTTATCTGCCTTCCCAATGAAAACTAGTTTAAAATGTTAGCTATTCTTTTGAGAAGTTATTCGTTTTGAGAAGGGTTCGCCTCCATCACAGTCTTCACCCGGTCACGTGATGGGCACTGCCAGGTGCAACCCGGGCCAGTTTAATAGAATCCCCTCAAGGATTCAATCAGGACAACAGGGGAGTGAATGACGCACCAATCAGGAATGGATCAGTCGCTGTCGCTCTCATTCTGGTACTTGGCTGTTGCTTTGATGGCACGGCCATTTTGCAAAGGCATCTCCTCGTAATCGCTCCTTCATAGAAAATAAATACATACCAGTCTGAGCAGAAACACATTTAGACATTCAAAGCAGGCATATGCAGACTCCGATATCTAGAATTGATCTCAAGACAGTGACGCCTACATCTTTAAGTAGAACGATGTATAACAAAGGCAATGAGAGACAGTGAATTAACATGACTACTTACCCGTATATGACTTCATCATCTGAGTCATTGAGCATGGAGAATGCAGGATTATCCTTCAACTGGGAGTCTAATACACAAGATAATGAGATTGACAAGGCAATAAGTAACCAGACTCATCTTTCAAATCTCATTGCATATTTTTCTTCTCCTCAAGAATCACTTACCATAAATGGCGTCTTTTGAGGGGGAATACACAAATGCTAATGTGTACAAGTAAAAGTTGAGTAATCCATAGAAAGATAAAAATTCAGCTGGTATGTCGAGTTAAGGATCAGATCTAAGTAAACGTATCTAATGCATGCAAAGCTCATCAAGATGACCATTTTTTTAAACCTATGCTACTGACTTCAGAATTCACAATAGAAGAGAAGACGTCAGTGGCAGGTAGCCAAGCGGTTACGATTGTTGGGCCAGTAACCGAAAGGCTGCTGGTTCGAACCCGAAAGCTGACAATATTAAAAATCTGCCCATATGCCCTCGAGCAAGGCACTTAACACTGATTGCTCCTGTAAGTCATTCTGGATAAGCAAGTCTGCTAAATGACAACAAAAAAAGACATTGACAAGAAAGGATATAGTTCTGGTAATGGGTTGACAACTCAGCCACAAAGTTGTCTTGCAGAGCCTTGGCACCAAACCTAAGATAGAGTATCGCCATGCTAGAGGGAATGGAACAAATGAGATAATAATAATAATAATAATATGTTTGATCCGTCCAGTTTCGATACTATGACTCAATAGAAGTCAACAGATGACAATGGCCGTACCTTATTACCAGGACCACAAACGTCAGCGCAGTCAGAAACTTCAGCCGGAGATCTGATGACCAAGATGAGACCACAGTACAATAGAAAAAATATTAGGAAAGGCTAAATGAGAGTGGATCAAATGCAACCCATAACTCTATCGGGATTAGAATATGACAGATGCATCATTGTTACCGGTATAGGGCATGTTCTTGAGCTCAGAACAAGCTCTGACGATGAGGAAGATGAGATACAGGACGTACAGGGTCACCACCACCAGGAAGAAAATCTTCATGCCCTGGAAGTACAACAAAACCTTTAATCAACATGATGGGCGTTGCACTACTACCTCCACTGTCAATGTCCAAACTTCTACCAGGTTGAACAATATATATAATTATACACTGGACATGTGCTTCTGAATTTTCCATAAAAATGATCTTACAGAAGGTAAATGTGTTCCACTCACCTGGAAGTTAGCGATGTCCACTTTGTACTGGTAGGTGGGGTCCTGTAGCTCATTGACCCTGTGGATGTAAAGGAAATTAGAGCTCATAACATCCTTTTCCAAACAGAGTATGTTATACAGTGTTAGTTTGACAGAGTCCTTCAGACTTACGTTTGCCATATCCCCAAGGTAACTGCTGAGAGCCACAGGAGGCCGACAATGACCAGTTTAGGAAGATAGAACGTCAGACACTTCCTCTCTCCCTGAGACAGGAAGCAGAATAATCCAGGATTAAAAATAAATTAAAAAAAAAAAGGGACACCAGACTGATTTTGGGTTCCAATACTAAAATATAGAGTTTGGTTAAAGATGAATATGAGACCCACCTGAACCCGGATGCCGTGGTAGACACAGAGCCAGAAGAGCAGCAGGGAACACAGGAAGAGGGCCTGGAAGAATGCATCCAGAGTCCTCGGAAACCAGCTGTTAACCAGGAACGACAGTGGGAAAAATGGATCTGAAACACAAGAACCCCAGCCATCAAAACAGGTAAAAACCTCAAAGACCTAAAGACTGTAGTGTATATGGGTTTTAACAGCAAGGTTAGGCCGTCAGAAGGGTACGTTCAAACATATTACACCGTTTAAATATCAAGGCCTGGTGTGCAGTGGAAGGCACAAAGGAAAGAGTGGTAAACAACTCAATGACTCACCGTTATACAGCAGTAGTAGAGGCAGCAGGATGGACATCCACTTCTGCTCAATGCCCCAGTCTCTCATGGAGAACTTCCTCAGAGAGTGAGCAAACATGCACTGCAATACACAACAGCAAAGACTAACATACAAAGACAAACATACACAGCAGAAACAATAAAGATGGATTCAATTGCATAGATCGCTTACCGTCACCATGAAGGTCAAAACCACAAAGACAAACCGGAACCAGATCTCCACTTGAGAGAACGAGGGATTATACATCTTCCACTGAGAGAGAGTAGAAAGAAATGTGTCATTGAAATGCAGTTCAAAGCCATTGTGTGTCAGTAGGATGTGTTGTGGAAGATTCAGAATTTGTTGGTAACATATGTAAGATGTTTAATATTCATCAAATGTGTGTAAGTTACTTCTCATCAGAATGGTATTTTTGATAATACTGTGGCGAGGTTGCAGTTATCTGTTCTATGTCAAGACTAAGTTGCATGGGCCACTGAGAGGGGAGAGGTCAAAGTGTCATCATGTGTAAACATATCTTTTACTCCCTACCTTTCCCAGTGGAGAAAGGAGGGTGCCAGTGTCTGGAATCATTCTATGCTCCCTCTAATGTTGTTTCTATCTCAACCTATAGCCTCATTCTCCTCTCCGTGAGTTTGTATTTAGAGTGGGTTGTGTCTAAATGACAATTTGATATTTGCCTGTTGATATGGAGGATTGGTTTATGGTTCTGGGGTTTGGGAAAGGAGACAAAGCTGAACGATGAATTATGTCTATGCTGTCTGACTATGTGTGATCTTTGCTATAAAGGATCCCATTTTGCCGTTGTGGGGGGACTCAACTTTTCATTAGAGATACTGAACTGTTGAAAGTCAAAATGCTATAGAGCTTATATAATTAAAGATGGACTTTGATAACTAACTCTGACTGGTGTGTGTGTGGTTTGCTCCCATGATTTGGTAAATAGAGGAAATTTCCACGACAGATGAGACGCATCTTCAGAAACAGCCAGCTGACAGTTTAAACAGGTTTTCCAGCCAGTGTTGTGAGCTCACCATGAAGTTGACCTTGACTTCGTAGGTGATGTTCTCCAGGCCTTTGAAGCTGACATTGATCTGGTACTGTGTGTAATTCAGATAGCCCAGGTGCACCACGATGATCTCATCACACTTCTGCAGGAGGAAACAGCAGGATAGACGCCTTGTTCATTGACCAATTGGTTGGTTGATAACTGATTGATGACTGACTAGTCAATTGGCTGACAAACTGGTTAACTGATTAATGAATGAATAGACCGATATATTGATTGCCACTCACAGCGCCACAGTGCAGCATTCGTGATTTCTGGTGCACGTTGCTGCGGATGTGCATGACGCTGGCATCCTGCATGACTCCCTTCAGCTCCACGTTGATCTCAAAGTGCTGCAGGAAGTCCACCACTGAATAGAGACAAAGGCAACAAAAAAAAAGTAAATATCCATATGACATGAAAGTCTTAGAAGGAAAAATACCATAATTTATAAGGGAGTAGATCTCACCAGTGCTGTGTTCCACCTGCATTATACAGGTGAGCCATAGCTGTTGGTTATAGGTGGAGAGGGGCGGGGACTGCAGGATGAAGGGACCAGTCTGAAACCATTAGATCCATACTCAGAACATCACAATGTCAAAGAGTGGACATCAAGCTGTGTCCAGGACTTGTGGGATCTAAGTGTTCATTTTGGACTGTGCACTTCTTCCTCCCTTTTACCCTCCCAGTCTCACAAATATGTGTAAGCATCAGGGTGGTGTGAGTTTGTGCACTAATAAAAGCCATTTCTGACATAAAGCAAACAGTTCAAGCACATTCCCTGCGATCCTGGAAAGACATGTATTTATATGCTTGCTTGTCTTACCTTTATGGATTGATTTTTGTCCAGCAGTTCATCTCCACTGTATTTAGTCTCCGCAAGGATTTTAGGACCTGCAGAAGAATGAACAAAGTAAGCAAAATATTTCTCCAGGTCTTCAGGACCAGGTCAGGACCAGACAAAGTTCCTGCACAAACAGGCTTGTCACGCCTATAGGCAAAACTAAGTCCTTAGTCTCCTCAACTAGATCCCTTTCCTACAGCAAATCCACCATTGTGCAGACATAGCATATTCAACATTCTTTTCACTTTAGGAAAATGGTGTAATATTACCAATAAGGATCTTTCTAGTAAGGCTTTAATTAAGAGAAAGAGAGTGAGAAGAAAGTGGACTTATCAGGATTTCCTTGCAGATAAAACTTCAGCCAGTAGACGCCAGTCATCACCCTCTGATTATGTTGGCTGGCTGCTGCATCACCCTAACTAGCCTTTCTGGCTCACTGTTTCCCAGCAGTAATATAGACTTGGGCCCACTGCGGGTATACTAAGAGTGTGCACATTGATAGAATATATAAAAACTACATACCTGCTATACCAATGAAGACAGTGAGGCCAAAACAGATCAAGAACACCACAAAGACCAAAACAAAGTGTCTTTTGGAGAGTGTGTAGAGCCGCATGGGGGCTAGCCTGAAATTGAGAAAGGATATAATGCTACAATCAGTTTCCTGAAAACAATCGGAGTCCTCTCTCTGTGATGAACATTTCTTGATTTAAACACCTATGCTCAAGACATTAAGAGGTTGTCATAATAAAATCGAAGCATATGCCAACTCAGTAATTTAGGCTAGTTTAGGAAGTCTTATTATCTGGCGAGTTATAAATTACACACCATCAGCTTTTGGAAACGTTAGATAAGCAATTAGCCACATTAGACATGTTAATATATTGCTTAGTAACACACACAGGTACCAGAAAATAAGACAAACGAAAAAACACCTGCCACCAAAAACACGGTGGCGTGTAAACTAGTTAGTTAACGTGTAAAGTAACGTAGGTGTGTCTGTCAACTTTGCATAGGATCCCGTTGCAAGCAGACGACTGGCAAAAACTAACGTTTTGAGATTAGAAATGTACGATATGAAGTGGCAACAATACAACTAAGTTGTAGATCGTCTTAAACATGTGAACTTACACATCCATTTCTGTAGATTCTCACTCTAGAATCGAGATCAAATCAAAACGTCCAGGTAAAATCCACATCCGTATACATCAGTCTGTATGCGACAACCAAATGAAACGTCACCACTGGATGTCGCGGGACTGAAGTCACGTGGGAACAAGAGAGTAGGAGGAGCTTCTTATTGTAGCTCAGTTAGAGGGAGTGGATTTGGTCGTTGCAAGCGCATAAATAGATTTTCATCCTCATTTCAACTCTAATGAAAAACATGTGATTTCAATTTCGCCTGTATACATCAAGACCCATCATGCATCCAAACCATTAATGTATATGAACCCTGGATTGCTGATGCTGTGTATTGGCCATTGATAGGCTTTGAAGCCACCTGTCGGCCATATTAGCATTCCCAGGAGGAGCAGTCCATAGGAATTAATGGGCAAAATGACATGTATTTAAGTATATTTTATTGTAGTGGGGACAGCAGCATTTTAGTAATATCAAAATATTATACTTTAAGGAAAATGTTTTAATATATTTTGACATTTTCATGTTTAGCTCACATAATATAATTTAAAAGTATACATTAAGGTATCTGTAATATAATACATGTCAAAAACGAATGTAGACATTAATAAATACATTTCTATAATTTCCTAAATATGTTTTACAATGGTGGGGGAGTGCCAAGATGTAGGTCCCGCCCTGTTTGCTGAACCTGTCCAATATAAACACAAGTTTTTTTTGCAACTGTTTGGAGTAATGAATACACCCCAACACTTGTTGCCTTCACTCGTTGGCCTGTGCCTATATCATGTTGGCTTCTGCCATAATGACCTTAGAATTTTCTTGTATTATCAGCAGAAGTAACAGCATTTTTTAAACGAAGGTAGCCTATAGGGACACATATTTGACGTAAGATCCCATAAAACCGAAAGATAAATAATGAAAAGCGTATCTAAACCTGCAAAACACGGAACTGTCCAAAGAAAACCAGTGATGCTTTATAGCGCACCTGAACCACAATGCGCCATGTTGAGGGTGGTGCATGGCTGCAGCTGGATATTCTGTAAAGGCTATATCCATATTGTAAATACACATTGACAAATGTTATTAATCGTATCATTATGTTAATACCTACATGAAAATCAAATGCAGTTCATAGGCCTATGTATGCTCACAAATGCTTGTTCATTGTAGAGTAATGATTGAATTAACACAAAAATACATATATTGGATGATTTAATATTGGTGTAGTGACCCTATAATTTACCTGTAAAAACGGTCGTCGCGGTAAGGTGTCAGGTCTTCCTTTAATTCGTTATAGACCTCTTGTATCTTCTTACAGAAATATTTAAATTCACTGTATAGAGGGTTTTCGAAGGCGGAGTAGTCGGTGTCCATCGTGCCGGTGTCTGAGGTCTGAAAATGGCGATGGGAAATAATCCGCAGCCTTTACAAAACAACGCCGGTTTCTCTTTTGTGTTCTCTCGTTTAATTGAAACTGCAGGCAAAGCTTTTTTGTTCGTGCAGGTCTAAAGAAAAAGCACAAAAAACGAGGGGGCGGAAGCGAACATACAAATACAGCGGTGAGAATCACGTGACAATTCAGCACCACGGAGAGAGGGAAGCGACTGTGATTGAAGATCAATGCTCCTACAGCTTTTCATCTGCATTTCTGCACGGATACAAGGTTTACTACATTAAGACAAAACTATTTTCTATGATACTTTTGTGCCCAACACACTTTGTTTTAGAGGGCTACTGCTACTAGGAATTCCAATTTTAGCTTTACAACATAGTAAAGTTGATCATTGTTAAATGGAATTCGTAAGCTATTAGAAGAAACCTGTACAAGGATAAATAAATCATACATTTTTCATTATGAAACACCTACAGGGTTCCTACAGTGTTCCCACAGGGTTCCCACAGGGTTCCCACAGGGTTCCCACAGGGTTCCATGGCACTCCGTAGTGCTTGAACGATAAAGTAGCCAAACAGACTAGACACACAAAACAAAATCTGAAACAATTACATTTTATTCAAAAGATGCGTGACATATACAATTGTAAAATAATTAACATGGCATGCCTTACTACCGTTCACTATAAACATTCAGTCACCAAATCACTCAGATTTTTTCAAGTTTTTTTTCCTATATATGTCTACAACTACATGTACAAAGCACATTTCTGATCAAACGAAAAGCCAAATCCTACAATGTCTACTACAGGTTACCACCTCAAATGAATTCATTTAGAATCCTAAACCAGTGTCCAAGGGAGATCTATACATGTTTTCAGTGGCTTATCCAAACGGTCATGTCATGTGGACTGATGTGTGAGTTGTATTGAAATAATACACAATCAAAATTGACCAGTCAGTCAACACCATGTATGCGTAGATTTCCATTGCATGGTGAGAATAAACAAAAAGATCAAACTCTTAACGGAGTGAAAAAGGTTTAGATTTCTCAAGGGGGAGAATTGGTGGAAATACACACACTGAAGAAGTTAACATAGATAACACTTATGGGATCGGTTGACCTCACAATTGAACACACTTGACACATACTTCCTTAAATGACTACTACCAACTACACTCAAGGACAGGGCACTTCTTCAGATCTTCTCCCATCCACTGCAAACTTCACAGAACACATATTGAAAAGTTGTCTCTTCCCTACTTGCCCACCCCCTCCCATGATCTGACAAATAGGCTACACCAGTAACAAACCCCTTTCAACAGAAAGAAATGTTCAGCAAAGTCAACAAGTTATGTACAGCCTTTAGCTTAAGAAAAAAATCTCATAAATAAATGTACAGACCAGCAAAAAGAAATTGAATATCATAGTTTCCCCCACACTACTAGTGTGAAAGTGAAGGGTTGTCAAACAGTGTTGGTGAGGGGAGGACCTTTCTTTAGAAAATATTGCACAACAAAATTGTTAACACAAAATTAACATTGACAGACATGTTTAAGAAATTTTATTTTCTTTGAATCAGGTCCATCTTAATCCCACCCCAACCAACAACTATCACATGCAGCTCAGAGGAAGAAATACAAATCTAATCTAATAATCTCATTGCTTTCAAGACCATGATGTGTGGATCTGGTCCGGAGTGATCTCTCTCTGTCACACAAGTGATCTAGGCCCCTTTGTATTAATCTTCCAAATTGTATTAATTCCATTTTTTGGCACACACATTTTGAAGTGATCCTAACCATCCATCAAATAGATATTTTAGTTTGATAAATAATTTTTTCCAATGATATGTTTGAAAATTAGTGTGGATGATGTTAACAGGTATTTTACCACACTTAAGTCCGCAAATATTTGAAGTGTCTATCTGCTTTTGCGCCAGCATCCATCCCCAGCCCTGCAGACTGTTCACAACGCATAGAGACCCAAGCCTGGATGTCTAACAAAAACTAGTCAGCTTAAAAGATTGCAGTTTCAGCTTGCCAAGTTCTAACATGTTAAGATAACCTCAATTAAGGAGAAAGCCATCTTCAAAGACTGAAAGAATAGAAAGATGTCAGGTTTCTCAGGGATTATAGTGTATTTCTATATTTATACTACTGTACTACAGCTATCCGCCATAATATTGAACATACACAGTGGGCTACAATGAAAACAGCTGTCCAACTCCACCAGATCATTTTACAATATTTATGAATGATATGTGGCAGTTATTTACATGACTTAAAAAAAATAATAATAATAATAATAATGAAATGGCATAGGTGAAATATACAAAAATATTTCCTGTACCTTGCTTACTCATTTAGTGTGGGCTTAAGAGTAGGACACGCCTACACGATGACGCTCACTTCACAGAAGTGACAGCAAGTGACAAATTACTTCATGTCAGGGAAACAAAGGTCGGATTGGTGAACTCTTACCTCTAGGATCTTTGTTTGTGTCCCCGTCAACATGTCACCATGATAAAAATGGGAGATACAGGATAACGGTCACAACTATTCTGTAAAACCATTTTAAAACACATCGATTTTGTAGTGTACAGAACAGCATTTCAATTAAGTCTCTGTCTCTCCCAAATAAAGCAGACATCTTGAAATCCATGTAAACAAGGTACTAAGATTGTATAATAAACAACATGAATACGAAGAACAATTACAATGTTAAAATTCATATCTGAATACTGTATGACCTATTCGTAACAAGAGGAAAAACAAATGCAGAGATACATTAAACCATATGAGCTACATCATCTTTTTTTTCCTTCAAATTCCAAGGACTGCCATTCAGCTTACATCTGAGTTTCTGACAACAGGGAAATCAGACAACTTGCGCATTTGCGTGTGCTAGTGCTCCAACAATACAATGCATATATTGAAACCTCAAATCCAGCCAAGATAGATTTGGATTGTAACAAAACACATGGCAGATAACTAAAAAATAACATTTCAAAAGCCTAGATTTCCCCCCCAGAAAGTTTGATCTTTAGGTGTAAAAACCTAAACGCCAAAGCAGTGTTATAAAGTGATGATAACGGTTTCATACAGCAACGGATTTCAGTGCCCAGTAGTACCTGTACGCTCTGGAAAGAAAAAAACGACATCTTCAATCTTCCAGATAGTTTTTTCAAGTATTACTGCTGCTCCTTTTTAAAACCGCACAGAGAGAACGACTCATCTCTCGGGACCATACCGACAGGAAACCCAAACCGTTAGAAGGTTGGAAGTTAAGTCTTTCCACTAGCTAGCTTTCATTAGCTAAAGCAGCATTTATTTGCATGACAACTACAGAAAGCTGAGCTCTTGGGCCCTGTAAGCAGTACAGGGGACCGCTGACTGTGCCAAGGCAAACTATGGCCCTGCTCCAACGCCTGCAGCCCATGCTTATTGCACCCTCTGGTGGCCACATTGGGCAGTGCAGCACCACAGTGTCTCGTTTTCTCGCTTGCGATGCGATATGCAAACAGAGTTCATTTCAGTCTTTTCTCCAATATTAAAGTAACTTCAAATTAAATAATCTTGTCCTTCCAGCAGGTGTTCCGATCCTCGCTAGTATTCAGTGTAAGAGGGGGTGGGACCTCATTTGAGGCGTTGAGTAACATTAGCTAGAGCCACTGCGAAGGCTTGAACAGCAGAGAACGGGTACTGGAAGTCCAGGATGTAGGCGTTGCCATCAATCCTGCCAAACTGCATCACCTGGTCACAAACACAAACAAACACACAGTCAGAGAACATAGACAGGAAGCTAACAAACAACATTTCAGATTGTCTGAGCTATTTCCCTACTGAATACTGAATTATATTTATTCCATGTCATATTCTTATAAACGAATGGATTCAAACTTCCCATCTATGTGTAAAAACTACATCTCTAGCCACCTCACCTGTCTCCCCTCCAGTTCGATCTGGAAGTTCTTGGCCGACTCCTGTGTGACACGTCCCCCAAAGTCCAGCTGGTAGACCTGAGTGGCCTCATTCCACAGTGGCTGCTTGTTGGCCATCACATAAACAAAGCCCTGGCTTCCCAACCCGCGGTCCTCCTTCTCATTGGCCTTGCGGCACTTGATCTCCTCTAGCTCGCTGGCCGCCCGTAGGCTCCTCTTGCTCTTCCAGCCCTTCTTGCCGCTCTGGCACTGGTTGAGCAGCTCGTCCCCGCTGATGAAGAGCTCAGGTTCACTCTCTGAGCTGTCCTGGAACTCGCTGTTTGTGGGAGCCTTGCTCAGCTTCTTAGCTTTCAGCTGCTGCTCCTTCTGGCCTTTGGGCTTTTTCTTTTCCCTGCTGCCCAGCCGCGGGCTGGAGATCAGAGAGTTGAAGTCACCCAGGGCCCGGCCCTCCTTCTTGGATTTGCCTCCCTCGGCGATGGCCGGTGCATTGGCCTCCTCAGCCCTGCCATCTGCCCGCTTGCGGTTCTTCTTGCCAAACTTCTCAGCACTGCTGGGCACGGGGCTCTCGTTGAGGGAGAGGACCTCCTGGAAGCCCTCTCCGGCCTCCATTGCCATGGCCTCTGGTGAGCCACCATGACCCTGCAGCTGCAGCTCTGCTGGGGGCGGTGGAGGGGGAGGCGGTGGGGGAGGAGGGGGAGAGAGGACTGACTTGTCCACCATCATCTGAGAGAGCTTGGGGGGCATGGGGGGCAGTGTCCCCGAGGGGCTGGGCATGGGGGGGCAGGGGTTGTAGGTGCCCCAGGGGGTGTGTAGGGCAATGGGGGGGATGGGGAGCCCGGCACAGGAGCTTCCCCCCGGGTACATTGGAGGGAGGGGGCAGCAGGCCAGGTTAGACAGGTTGGCTGGATAGCCAGGTGGGAGGACCAGGGTGGCATCCTGCTGGTTGAAAGGGACAGGGGCCACCACCTCCTTAGGGGAGCAGAGACGAGGAGAGCCTGGCATGGGCTGCTGCTGGGGACCACTGTAGGTTGTGCCAGGAGCATACTGAAGGGAGATCTGGTAACCTGCAGCTGCAGCGGCAGCCTGGAAAGAGGCAGCACTGGGGCTGGTGGGGGACTTGGGGGAGAGGATGAAAGGCAGCCGGGAGATGTCGAGGTGCTGGGCTGGGCTAAGGATGAGCGGGGGTGGTTTGTGGGGTCCGGTGGGGCCAGCAGAGCTCAGAGTACCGGTCCTTTCCTGGGGCACCCACACCTCCTCAGTGGTGGCTGGGTCCCACTGGTATGGCGGTGGCCTCTTGACTGTCAGTCCAGACACATCTGCACCCCCTAGTGCCAGATGCCTCAATGACTGACTCAGTGCTTCATCCTCTGTGAAGGCTGAGTTCACATAGTCAGCCCTGTCTCTGTTCCCACCTCCTCCTCCATTCCCAGAGCCATCCAGGTTGTATGAGGATTGAGAGACTAGGGGAGAAGCGCTGTTGGAGTGGACGATCACCGTGCTGTGAGGAGCTCCATTCCCTGGAGGAAAATCCTGTCTAATGATTGTACCTCCTGCGATTCCATTCGCAGTCCCACTGGGAGCACTGCTGGCTGCACTGCTAAGCCCACTGCTGTTACTACTGCACTGACTGCAGGTGTACAGGGCTTTGGGCACCCTTTGTTGGTAGGAAGCCGCCAGTGCAGCGTTTTGGGATTTGGCCTTAGTGGGCAAGGTCCTCTGAGGGTCCAGCATCTGGGAAACTTTGAGAGCGGCCTCTCGGCTGTTCCGCCTGAGTGTGGCATGGATCAGACTGCTGTCCAGCCTCTGTCCGGTGCTCCTCCCCACTGTGGTGTTCTGATTGGCTGTGTCGGGGTAGGGGGGCGGATCTCCACTGGGTATGGAATAGCGGGGAACGGTAAGCCTGTTGAGGGTTGCCGAGGCGTAGGGCAGCTGGATCTTCTTCCCGTCTGTTGAGGAAGAAGAGGAGGTAACCCGGAGGGTTGCTGAGCTTCCCGGGACCTGGAGCGTGTAAATGTTCTGGTTGCAGACAAGCCGCGTTCGAGGCCGGCACACCTCTTCCACGTTACCCCTGCTGTCGAACGTAGTTATCCGCTCGTAGCCTAGCGGCGTTGGGTACTGTGCCGCCTGCTGGCCAGGAGGATACAGGGAGAACTCTCCCTTCTTCAGGCACAGGTCCACTGGCGGCGGGGTGCCGTTACTGCCCCCAGCCTGTCCAGAGGCGGCGTTGGCTGCTGCAGCAGAGGCAGAGGCTGCAGCTGCGGCCACCGTCCCAGGGTAGGGGGGCGGGGGGTTCATCTTGCTGAGCTCCAGAGGGGCGCTGAACACCACCGTGTCCCCCTCAGCCAGCTGGGGGGCAGAGCGGGTGGGTTTGATCTTCAGCAGGTGCTCATGTTCCACGCTGACCCTTCTCTCAGCCACCAGCCCCCCTGCAGGGTGGGGGACAGGGATCTGGAGCGCACCCTGTTGGAGCTGGTGCACCGCTGCACCTGACACCTGAGAGGGGACAGAGATCTGGAGCTGTTGCTGCATCTGATGGTGCTGTTGTATCTGCTGCTGTTGCTGCATCTGATGGTGCTGCTGATGCTGTTGTTGTTGCATATGCTGCTGTATCTGTTGCTGCTGTTGCTGCAGCTGCTGTGTGTGTTGCTGCTGCTGTAACTGCTGCTGGAGCTGTTGTTGGTGCTGGAGCTGTTGTTGGTGCTGTTGTTGGATGTGTTGCTGCTGTTGCTGCATGTGCTGGATCTGCTGTTGAATGTGTTGCTGCTGCTGCTGGATCTGCTGCTGCTGCATCTGTTGGTGTTGCAGCATCTGCTGCTGCTGGATCTGCTGTTGATGTTGCTGTGCCAGTTGCTGTTGGTGATGTTGCTGCGCTAGTCGTTGTTGCTGTTGTTGTAGCTGTTGATGGTGATGCTGAAGCTGCTGTTGTTGTTGATGCTGAATTTGTTGTTGCTGATGATGTTGCTGCAGTGGTTGTTGATGGCTCTGTGGATGGCTTTGTTGTTGTTGTTGGTGGTGATGAGAGGGAGTAGGCCCAACCAGAAGCCGGCTCATCTCCAGCCCTCCAAATATGACCTGTCCAGGACTGGAGTACCTGCTGGGAACCGTGTACTGGGCGGTCAGGATGGTGTCCTGGCCCTGGTCAGACGACCCCCCTGCCCCTGCAGAAGCCACGGAGGAGATGGCCGTGGGATTGGATAGGACGTCCAGCTGGACATTCTGATTGGCTAGGAGGGACTGGACCAGGCCGATGCTCTGGGTGGGGGACATGGCCTGGGCGGGACTGTGGATGGGGGCAATGGGGATGTTGACAGTGCAGGGAGGGTTGTCGTCGGCCACGCCCGAGGCCCCGGTGACTGGCAGGTCATCCTCATCCTCACTGAAGACGTTGGGGCTGAACACAGGCAGGTTGATGTAGTCCATAGAGATCTTACGCACCTCCGGCAGGTAGATGGTCATCTGTCTGGGCTGCAGGTGGAGCAGACTTGTCTTGTAGATCACTGAGAGAGAGAGAGAGAAATAAGTAGAGGGAGAGAGAGAAAGCAATAGAAGGGAGGGGCAAAAGAAAGAGGGGAGAAGGTTGTTACATTCATTGGAACCATAGTTAAATCATTTTAATTTCCCTCAGAAGTAACTGATTGGTAGTTACCTGCACCAAGATTGGTTGGCAAGAAGGTGGCAAGTCCCACAATCTTAAACTTTGTTCCCCAAATGTTGGATGTAACCTGAGCAAGGTAATTATGCTGCAAAAGACAAAACCCACATTCAAATCAGTACTTCTTCAAATCCCTAAAACTCAAATGTATGATGATAGGACACAAAGGAAATCAGAATGCGGTCCATTACCTGTGTGATGTCATCTAAGGGGAACTCTCTGCGGGTGAGACTTGGGGACCCAATGGATGGCTTCCGGATGGGTAACCGTGGCGACCGCGAGATCTCCTGGGTAGCGCGGGACAGTTTGGGGGACTTTCTGGGGTCAATATTGATTCTGTTGGTAAAGGGACAGACTAAGTCTCTACAGAGAAGGTAGCACATGAAAGAGAAAGGTTTAGGGATGCAGGGAAACAAACTAAACAAAACAGTGCATAACATTCAAGCAGCATTAGTAGACAAAAATGCAGTGGCTTAGTCAGTACTTTATAGGTCCAAACAGAACATGTGGGTTTCCTTGTGAACTCAAAATAATAGAATCGTCCCAAAATGGTGAGTAAAACAAAGAATCTAAATGAAACACATGCTTGTAATTCATTAATGAATGCAGTATAAAGGCTGTTTATTACCTGGGAAGTTTGGGAGACTTGCTGCCTCTGGATATCTTTGGGGATTTCTTGCCGACCCAGTCGTCACTCAGCTCTATATCACTGGAGTCTGAACAGTTACAGCTGTCTATCATCGACGAGATCAGACTGTTCCCATACACCTCATCTGGAAGGAGAGAGGGAAACAGGGGATGGAGAGAAAGAAAGATGGGTGGAGGGTAATACAATGAAGTTGGTGTGATGGGGAAATGATGGGTGTCTGTCTACTGCTCTATAGATAATATCATCAGGGTGATCATTTGTTAAGTGTCACTGACTCAAGAGGCACTACAGTATATCTCTGCATATGGGGATATAAGTCAAACTGACATTGATAGGTATCCAATCTAACCACTGTGACTTGACCAACGTTTATTTCCTTTATCACAACAAATACATATCCCCAGTGTTAACAGCAGGGGGCACACTTCCTTCACCTCTTCTTAGACATGCAAGAACAAACTGACATGAAATCATATCCAATTTCAGACACACACTCACTAACACAACATTTTCAACTTATTTAGTCCCCCAAACTATTGTTTCCAAGTAACTTCTCTCATTCATATGGGGCCCCCGAACCGCAACTGCTCCAGTTTAGGTCAAGATATTTTATTTGATCAGCATTTAAGAGTGAATGGGCGGCATACATTTCATGGCTGGATTCATTTATCACAGGAGATGGCAGTGGAGAGGGAGGTGATTTATGGTAGATACCAGAGGCCATTAAGTAGTTAACAGGGGCCCAGTCTGCTCTGTACTGTGGCTGGCTGGCTGGGAGACTATTAACACTGAGAACACTCATGCCAACCAACACTGTCTGAAACTTCTTCACCACAAGTTAGTCCTACATGTTATATGAACAGAAAAGTACCAGGGGAGCAGGGAAGGAGGCTCTGGCTAGGCAGCAGACTTTGACAAATTATATTTGAGTAACTAACGGTTATTAACAAGAAGATACTGACTTCACACTTTTTAAGTAAAAAGCAGTCATACGAGAAGCTGAACCAGCTCCCAAAGCAACAGAATAATCTAGAATCATCATTACAACAGCCATAATGGAGCAGGATTTCAATGTGATATTTTCAAAACAAACACCACCAACACTTTCCTCACACAGTATCGCCAGAAAAACTCACCTGCTTTGCCGTCCGTCTTGGGGTCCATGATCACGAACTCGGGACGGAGCTTGCTGATGCGTCGGCCCTTGAGGATGGGCACCAAGCCCCCCAGGTACTCCAGGTAGAGGGTGTAGCAGGGCCCGCCCACCTCAGGGTTGTCCTCCGTCCGCTTCATGGTGCAGTGCAGCCGCTCGTTCCCCGCCGTCGGGTAACTCACAAAGTCACGCATATTGTTGGGGTCTGGAATGGGGGGCTAGAGGTGGAGAGGGAGAGAGAAAGGATGAATGGATGGATGAGGAGCATTCTGGCACAAAGCGGCGACTCCTGGTGCTGACTCAAGTCAAGTAGCAATTTTATCCCTTGCTAAACACTTTTTCAACCCTCTATCTTACCCTGGAATTATGACCCTGAATGACTGTTTGTATTGAATATCAGTCTGTATAAACTGCCAGGTGGGTAAACCAGAACCCTCAACCTCCCCATTTCATAGAGTAGCACATCCTCACCCTCCCAGACACATATCCATACTGTATGTGACATCTCATAAACCCTGTACCTTGATGGTGGGTGTGAAGGCTGTGGTGACGTAAGAACAGAGACGAGAGGGCATGGTGAGCTTTGCCACGTCCTTCTCCTCCCGGAGCGCCCCGGCAATGCCCTGCTGGCACAGCAGCTGCAGGCTGGCCACCCGGTGCTCCACCCGCACCACGTAGAGTACCGGGCCACAAGCCAAGAACAGACGAGAGTCCCTGTGACCCCAGCACAGCGTGGTGATGGGACGCTGGGGAGAACGGGGATGGTGATTATTCTATGGAACTCATAGCATATGATGTGACTTCTCAATAGTATGTTTACCAATGTAAGGTGTTGTGTGTGTGGTACTGAAGATGTGTTGTGGATGCTGGAGTGTGTGTGTGTGTCATCTGTGCCGCAGGAGCTGGTCTAAGTGTGTGTGTGTGTGTGTGTATTACTTGTGCAGGCGTGTCCAGTGTGTAGATGTGTTCTCCGCAGACGTTGTAGAACTTGACGACGGCGTTTCTGGTGGGAGGTAGACAGGAGGAGTCGGGGGGCAAGACAGCTCTCTCCACCCCAGCCACGGCCAGGAGATCCCCCTGAGAACACCACTGGACTACCACATCTACCACACACAGAGAAGAGAATACATGAAGAGTTTACACACATAAAACACTTACCCTTAAGAACACCACTGACCAATGTGGGTGATATAGGCCTAGAAAGCAGAAGATAGTGAGAATCTGTTTTTTCCCCCCAGGTTGCCTAAATCCAAACTAAATTGAGCTTAGATGCATCCCGCTTCCATTGATCGTCCTTAAGAAGTTTCTATAACTTGATTGGAGTCCACCTGTGGTAAATTCAATTGATTGGACATGATTTGGAAAGGCACACACCTATCTACAGTTGAAGTCGGAAGTTTACATACACCTTGGCCAAATAAATTTAAACTCAGTTTTTCACAATTCCTGACATTTAATCCAAGTAAAAATTCCCTGTCTTAGGTCAGTTAGGATCACCACCTTATTTTAAGAATGTGAAATGTCAGAATAATAGTAGAGAGAATGATTTATTTCAGCTTTTATTTCTTTCATCACATTCCCAGTGGGTCAGAAGTTTACATACACTCAATTAATATTTGGTAGCATTGCCTTTAAATTGCTTAACTTGGGTCAAACATTTTGGGCCTCAATAAGCTTCCCACAATAAGTTGGGTGAATTTTGGCCCATTCCTCCTGACAGAGCTGCTGTAACTAAGTCAGGTTTGTAGGCCTCCTTGCTCACACACGCCTTTTCAGTTCTGCCCACAAATGTTCTGTAGGATTGAGGTATGGGCTTTGTGATGGCCACTCCAATACCTTGACTATGTTGTCCTTAAGCCATTTTGCCAAATTTGGAAGTATGCTTTGGCTAATTGTCCATTTGGAAGACCCATTTGCAACCAAGTTTTAACTTCCTGACTGATGTCTTGAGATGTTGCTTCAATATATCCACATAATTGTCCTTCCACATGATGCCATCTATTTTGTGAAGTGCAACAGTCCCTCCTGCAGCAAAGCACATGATGCTGCCATCCCCGTGCTTCACAGTTGGGATGGTGTTCTTCGGCTTGCAAGCCTCCCCCTTTTTCCTCCAAACATAACGAAGGTCATTATGGCCAAACAAATCTATTTCTGTATCATCAGACCAGAGGATATTTCTCCAAAAAGTACGATCTTTGTCCCCATGTGCAGTTGCAAACCGTAGTCTGGCTTTTTCTATGGCGGTTTTGGAGCAGTGGCTTCTTCCTTGCTGAGCGGCCTTTCGGGTTATGTCGATATTGGACTCATTTTACTGTGGATATAGATACTTTTGTACCTGTTTCCACCAGCATCTTCACAAAGTCCTTTGCTGTTGTTCTGGGATTGATTTGCCCTTTTCGCACCAAAGTATGTTCATCTCTAGGAGACAGAACGTGTCTCCTTCCTGAGCGGTATGACGGCTACGTGGTCCCATGGTGTATATACTTGCGTACTATTGTTTGTACAAATGGATGTGGTACCGTCAGGCATTTGGAAATTGCTCCCAAGGATGAACCAGACTTGTTGATGTCTACATTTTCTTTCCTGAGGTCTTGGCTGATTTCTTTTGATTTTCCCATGATGTCAAGCAAAGAGGCACTGAGTTTGAAGGTAGGCCATGAAATACATCCACAGGTACACCTCCAATTGACTCAAATGATGTCAATTAGCCTATCAGAAGTTTCTAAAGCCATTACATCATTTTCTGGAATTTTCCAAGCTGTTTAAAGGCACATTCAACTTAGTGTATGTAAACTTATGACCCACTGGAATTGTGATACAGTGAAATAATTGAAATAATCTGTCTGTAAACGATTGTTGGAAAAATGACTTGTGTCATGCACAAAGTAGATGTCCTAACCGACTTGCCAAAACTATAGTTTGTTAAGAAAAAAATTATGGAGTGGTTGAAAAACACGTTTTAATGACTCCAACCTAAGTGTATGTAAGCTTTCGAATTCAACTGTATATAAGGTCCCACAGTTGACAGTGCATGTCAGAGCAAAAACCAAGCCATGAATTGTCAGTAGAGCTCCGAGATTGTGTCGAGTTACAGATTTGGGGAAGTGTACCAACACATTTCTGGAGCATTGAAGGTCCCCAAGAACACAGTGGCCTCCATTCTTAAATGGAAGAAGTTTGGAACCACCAATGGGTGTTTATAGCGTTTATGAAGGCTGCCTACTTGTCAGATATCACTACACACTTTGTTTTTATACAGTTGACACAGATGTTTTTGTTTTGCTGGCCATTAAAGACTTTTTAACTTTTTAGATTTTTAAATTAGACTCTTGCTAGAACTGGCAGCCTGGCCAAACTGAGCAATTGGGTGAGAAGTGCCTTGGTCAGGGAGGTGACCAAGAACCTGATGGTCACTCTGACAGAGCTCCAGAGTTCCTCTGTGGAGATGGGAGAACCTTCCAGAAGAACTTCCATCTCTGCAGCACTCCACCAATCAGGCCTTTAATGTAGAGTGGCTAGACAGAAGCCACTCCTCAGTAAAAGCCATGACAGCCAGCTTGGTGTTTGCAAAAAAGGCACCTAAAGGACTCTCAGACCATGAGAAAAAAGATTCTCTGGTCTGATGAAACCAAGATTGAACTCTTTGGCCTGAATGCCTAGAGTCACGTCTGGAAGAATCCTGGCACCATCCCGATGGTGAAGCATGGTGGTGGCAGCATTGTGGGGATGTTTTTCAGCGGCAGGGACTGGGAGACAAGTCAGTATCGAGGGAAAGATGAACGGAGCAAAGTACAGAGAGATCCTTGATGAAAACCTGCTCTAGAGCGTTCAGGACCTCAGACTGGGGAAAAGGCTCACCTTCCAACAGGACAACGACCCTAAGCACATAGCTAAGACAACGCAGGAGTGGTTTCGGAACAAGTCTCTGAATGTCCTTGAGTGGCCCCGCCAGAGCCCGGAATTGAATCTGATCGAACATCTCTGGAGACACCTGAAAATAGCTGTGCAGCGACGCTCCCCATCCAATCTGACAGAGCTTGAGCGGATCTGCAGAGAAGAATGGAGAAACTCTCCAAATACAGGTGTGCCAAGCTTGTAGCATCATACCCAAGAAGATTCGAGGCTGGAATTGCTGCCAAAGGTGCTTCAACAAAGTACTGAGTAAATGTTCTGAATACTTTTGTAAATTTGATTTTAATATATTTATTGCAAAAATGTCTAATAACCTGTTTTTGCTTTGTCATTTTGGAGTATTGGGTGTAGATTGATGAGGGAAGGGAGAAAAAAAACTCAAGGTATAGGGGGCAGCATTTTCACTTTTGGATAAATAGCGTGCCCAATATCAACTTCCGTCTACTCATGCTAGGAATATAAGATATGCATATTATTAGTAGATGTGGATATAAAACACTGAAGTTTCTAAAACTCTTTGAATCATGTCTGTGAGTATAACAGAACTTATGTAGCTGGCAAAACCCCAATGACTAACAGTTCAGATCTTTTTTTTTTTGGGGCCTCTCCCTGTTCCCTGACCTGTTATTGCCAAGGGATATATTTCTTAGGAACCTGTTTTCAGTTCCTACCGCTTCCACTGGATGTCACCAGTCTTTGGAATTTGGTTGATGTTATTCATTTGTGCAACGAAGAAGAAGCACATCCAGGAACAACGTTACACTATTGAGAGTTGCACAAGATGTAAAAAAGGAGCATGGTTTGTTTACTTCCTGTATTGAAAACAGATTGCCCCGTCTACAATTTGATCGATTATTAACGTTTAAAAATACCTAAAGTTGTATTACAAAAGTAGTTTGAAATATTTTGGCAAAGTTTATAGGCAACTTTTGAAATATTTTGTAGTGACGTTGCGTTTTTTTGGAAACTGTTTTTTTGGGGGGGGGATCAAACACGTCAAATAAATGGACATTTGGATATATATGGACGGAATTAATCGAACAAAAGGACCAATTGTGATGTTTATGGGACATATTGGAGTGCCAACAAAATAAGCTTGTCAAAGGTAATGCATGTTTTATATTTTATTTCAGCGTTTTGTGTAGCGCCTGCAGGGTTGAAATATGCTACTCTCTTTGTTGACATTGTGCTATCATCAGATAATAGCTTCTTATGCTTTCGCCGAAAAGCTTTTTAAAATCTGACATGTTGGCCGGATTCACAACGAGTGTAACTTTAATTGAGTATCTTACATGTGTGATTTAATGAAAGTTTGATTTTTATATCATATTTTGAATTTGCCGCGCTGCATTTTCCCTGTTTTTCTTTTTCAAGTGGGACGCAAACGTCCCCTATACCATAAGAAGTTAATACATTTAACGTAACAAAATGTGGAAAAGGTCAAGGGCTCTGAACACATTCCGAATGCACTGTACATGTCCAAAAAAAGCATTGGATTGGTGTAAACATGGGCGAGTTTCCTTCCACCATATTTTTTGCACCAGACTCAGCACAGTCACATTGAGATTGACTTCATAATTTAAAGGGCCAATCAGCAGTTGAAACAAAGTGTCATCCTCGCCACTGCTTCGGTAAAAAGCTGAGGGATGGGGCTGGAGAAATGTAACCACTTAAAATTCATAGACAGAGCTATGGATGCAAGGACTGACCATCCATGATATCAAAATGATAGTTTTAACCATTTACTTTGTTTACAAACATTGTAGTAAAACAAGCTTATATTTGGGGTTCTGATGAGGAACAACAGCTGAAACTACACTCGAGACATAAGTTATAGTCTTCAAAAATCAATGGATGTAGCAACTGCTGACTGCCCCTTTAAACCTAACCTATGACCTGACCCATCATCACCTTATGTATGATGAGAAACCCAGCCCAGGTCAGTTTCATAGCGTAGCATAGCTTATGCTGCCCCCCAGATAACAACACCCACCCCCAGATAACAACCCCCACCCCCAGATAACAACCCCCACCCCCAGATAACAACCCCCACCCCCAGATAACAACCCCCACCCCCAGATAACAACCCCCACCCCCAGATAACAACCCCCACCCCCAGATAACAACCCCACCCCCAGATAACAACACCCACCCCCAGATAACAACACCCACCCCCAGATAACAACACCCACCCCCAGATAACAACACCCACCCCCAGATAACAACACCCACCCCCAGATAACAACCCCCACCCCCAGATAACAACACCCCCACCCCCAGATAACAACACCCCCACCCCCAGATAACAACACCCCCACCCCCAGATAACAACCCCCACCCCCAGATAACAACCCCCACCCCAGATAACAACCCCACCCCCAGATAACAACCCCCACCCCCAGATAACAACCCCCACCCCCAGATAACAACCCCCACCCCCAGATAACAACCCCCACCCCCAGATAACAACCCCCACCCCCAGATAACAACCCCCACCCCCAGATAACAACCCCACCCCCAGATAACAACACCCACCCCCAGATAACAACACCCACCCCCAGATAACAACACCCCACCCCCAGATAACAACACCCCCACCCCCAGATAACAACACCCCCACCCCCAGATAACAACACCCCACCCCAGATAACAACCCCCACCCCCAGATAACAACCCCCACCCCCAGATAACAACCCCCACCCCCAGATAACAACCCCCACCCCCAGATAACAACCCCCACCCCCAGATAACAACCCCCACCCCCAGATAACAACCCCCACCCCCAGATAACAACCCCCACCCCCAGATAACAACCCCCACCCCCAGATAACAACCCCCACCCCCAGATAACAACCCCCACCCCCAGATAACAACCCCCACCCCCAGATAACAACCCCACCCCAACAACCCCCCCCAGATAACAACACCCACCCCCAGATAACAACACCCACCCCCAGATAACAACACCCCCACCCCCAGATAACAACACCCCCACCCCCAGATAACAACACCCCCACCCCCAGATAACAACACCCCCAGATAACAACACCCACCCCCAGATAACAACCCCCACCCCCAGATAACAACCCCCACCCCAGATAACAACCCCCACCCCCAGATAACAACCCCCACCCCCAGATAACAACCCCCACCCCCAGATAACAACCCCACCCCCAGATAACAACACCCACCCCCAGATAACAACACCCACCCCCAGATAACAACCCCCACCCCCAGATAACAACCCCCACCCCCAGATAACAACACCCCCACCCCCAGATAACAACCCCCACCCCCAGATAACAACCCCCACCCCCAGATAACAACACCCACCCCCAGATAACAACACCCACCCCCAGATAACAACACCCACCCCCAGATAACAACACCCACCCCCAGATAACAACACCCCCACCCCAGATAACAACCCCCACCCCCAGATAACAACACCCACCCCCAGATAACAACACCCACCCCCAGATAACAACACCCACCCCCAGATAACAACACCCACCCCCAGATAACAACACCCACCCCCAGATAACAACACCCACCCCCAGATAACAACACCCACCCCCAGATAACAACACCCACCCCCAGATAACAACCCCCACCCCCAGATAACAACACCCCCACCCCCAGATAACAACCCCCACCCCCAGATAACAACACCCACCCCCAGATAACAACACCCACCCCCAGATAACAACACCCACCCCCAGATAACAACCCCCACCCCCAGATAACAACACCCCCACCCCCAGATAACAACACCCACCCCCAGATAACAACCCCCACCCCCAGATAACAACACCCCCACCCCCAGATAACAACCCCCACCCCCAGATAACAACACCCACCCCCAGATAACAACACCCACCCCCAGATAACAACCCCCACCCCCAGATAACAACACCCCCACCCCCAGATAACAACACCCACCCCCAGATAACAACCCCCACCCCCAGATAACAACACCCCCACCCCCAGATAACAACCCCCACCCCCAGATAACAACACCCCCACCCCCAGATAACAACACCCACCCCCAGATAACAACCCCCACCCCCAGATAACAACACCCCCACCCCCAGATAACAACCCCCACCCCCAGATAACAACCCCCACCCCCAGATAACCACCCCCACCCCCAGATAACAACCCCCACCCCCAGATGCTGTGCATACTTTCTGACCCAAACAATAAAACTGAAACTTAATAATATAAAAAATTAAATAGAAAAACTTTTATACAACTGAAACTAAATACAAACTAGCAAATCAGGTCTAAAACTAACTGAAAAATCTAAAAACCAATAGAAAAAAGATATAATAACCTTGATACAAACACACATACCTTTTAGGCCAGTGTGGATAAGAGTGGGAGAGAGGTCATCATAGTTGTTCATCAGGCTGATGTCTCCAGAGGTGAAGCTGACCGTCAGCAGAGGCTTCAAACGTTGGACTGTGGAGACAAAGACCACAACAAGACCAGGTCAGAGAGAGGGATACCACAACACAACCACAGAAACAAAGAGACCCAAACACAACCAGATAAAGACAGAGGGGGAGGTCAACAGTGTGAAACAAAACCAGGTCAACCATGATCCTATTCTGATTCTATTTCAGAGAGACTGACAATCCGACTAAGACAAATTGCTCTTTCTTATATTTTCTGGAATTCAGACCAAATGCAAGCATTCCCTGTATTATACGTTGATAGCTTCTTAGCAACCAAGTCAGAGGATGGTGTGATCAATATGCATTTCCAGTGGGCCATAAAATTGATTGAGAGTGAGGGACACCGTGTGTGTGTGTGTGTGTGTAATAAGGGAGGGGTAGTGGGACACAAAGACATTTCTGCATCTTTGGCAGCTGCTCCTAGTGATTAATCTTGGGGTAGTGATCTCTACTGTGTCCTATTCAAAAGCACAAAGACACCCATGCATCTCACCTTAGTACCATCCATCCACTCTCTCAGGGCTATAAATAACACACCTTCATAAAACACAGCCACCGCTGCTTTGTACACCATGTAAATCTTGGGTGCCTCAAAGGGACTAAGGACAAGTATCGTGACTGTTCTGTATTAGTCCATGGTTTATGTGAACATACGATCAGTGATGAAGGACCAGGAGGTTTAACTAAACATGAGGAACTGATCAGATCACGTTGTCAGGAAAAAATGTCAAGGTTCCATCCTACTCTCCGCATTGTGCTACGCTATGAAACTGACCTGGGTTGGGTTCCCCAAAAACATCATGGCACTAAGATCATCTTAATGCCATTGAAACTAAGTGCTACAATGCTTTTGGGAAACCGAGCCCTGTACTAAACAGTGTGTGATGTACTGGTTGTATTGTTTAGTTAGAAGTAACGCTACAGTTTCATGGTGTAGCAAATATATCAATGTAATCTTTGCAGTCAGACAGCAGCAGTAGAAGGCCTGGCATCTTCAACCAGCGCCTTGAGAGTCATTCACTAGCCTGCCCTTCCAGCAGATAATTTCTCAGCGCCAATCAATTACCAGCGACTTTTTTAAATTAGTGAATTAGAGCATAATTACCGTTCTAGCTAAGGCAAGCACTTTTGAACTTTACTACACACGGACTGACCAGACTCTAAACACATCACCGGGGGAGGCTGGCCCAGGCATCGATGCAACCAATGAGACGCAATAAAAAAAACGTTAAAAAAACAGTGCACATAAAATGGAGGCCGTTATGTGAGCTGCTAATCATGCACATCACTTCCCAATGAGGCTGAGAGGTGTTCCACCAAAGAAATTATTACCAAACCAAAGACCAGGGGAGATGCAGGAAACAGACAGGTTTGTGTAACACACAGGTCTCTCTAACAAAGGCCTATTAAAACAGTTATATCACATATCGGCCCCTTGGTTAAACTGGTAACGTGGCTGTACAGTACTGCTTCCAGGCCATTGGAGGGATGAGGGGAGTTGGCTTTGACAAGAGCCATTGAATTAGGGTAAAATGATGATTCAAATGTAAAAATTTGTAGCAGGGGGGGTAAACCCACGGGGCCCCTGGATAAGTTTTATGTAGGACTGAGAAGCTCAGTTCTGGTGACTTAAAAAAAAGGATTTTCTACTCCAAATAAATGAAAAATTAATTCTGATGACACCCTTTAAATTACAATTTCCACTTCCAGAAATGAGTCCAATAACATAAACCACATTATCATCCAACCATTTCATGCGGATGAATTACCTGATTCATGACAATAGTCACGACCTGGCTGATGGAAACATAAAATGCCGGTAAAATGTTATAAATGCCGACAGACAATTTGTTTGTTCGTTCGACATGGTGGGTTCTTTTTGTCATGTGATGATGTGTGTGTGGTCCACCCACTACGATTGGGGAAAGCATGCAGTTTATTAGGCTACATATGAAATAAGTTATAATGATCTTCACAGGGTTATTGAATGTATAAGGTGATGACCTTGATGCTCCAATAAATATCGAGGGTCTTATTCTGGTGACATGATGATCGATGCTTGCCTACCGTTTGACAAATAAATAATATCACTGTTTGCAATAATCTCATAATGTAGGTAGCCTACCCACACAGCATCTGTGAACTGTTGGCTAGAGAGCATGAGCCAAGACCAGAGTAGCACCTTTGTTATATAAAGCAACCATTTTTCTGACAAAACCATCTGAAGATTTGAAAATACGATTTAACTTGTATTTTTCCATTCGGTATATGGGAATTTAATGGCAAATTTTTATGTGCACTACCTTATCAGGCACAGCAATTTATCCGCAAAAGTAGGTTTGATAGAAACACATCCCTGGTGGGAAAATGTACATATTGTTTTATGCAGATTATCGAATATTCGCATCAAAATCTGTTGCAAATTTGACAGAAACCTAGCTGTATTGGTAAAATGATTTACATATTGGACCATGCACATAGCCATTGCATGGTCCATATTATCAGGTATGCTATTAGCAATAAACATTATCACCTGTAGCTAAACTACATCATAAACAAATAATGAACATGTACCTGTGGAACGGTCGTTAAGACACGAACAGCTTACAGACAGTAGGCAATTAAGGTCACAGTTCTGAAAACTTAGGACACTAAAGAGGTCTTTCTACTGACTCTGAAAAACACCAAAAGAAAGACGCCCAGGGTCCCTGCTCATCTGCGTGAACATGCCTTAGGCATGAGGACTGCAGATGTGGCCAGAGAGACAGGACGGACAGCTGATCGTCCTTGCAGTGGCAGACGACGTGTAACAGCACCTGCACAGGATCAGTACATCTGAACATCACACCTGCGGGACAGGTACAGGATAGCAACAACAACTGCCCGAGTTACACCAGTAATGCACATTCCCTCCATCAGTGCTCAGACTGTCCGCAATAGGCTGAGAGAGGCTGGACTGAGGGCTTGTAGGCCTGTAAGGCAGGTCCTCAACAGATCACCGGCAAAACCCACCATAGCTGGACCAGACAGAACTGTCAAAAAGTGCTCTTCACTGACGAGTCGCGGTTTTGTCTCACCAGGGGCGATGGTCGGATTTGCGTTTATCGTCGAAGGAATGATCGTTACACCGAGGCCTGTACTCTGGAGCGGGATGAAGTGGAGGGTCCGTCATGGTCTGGGGCGGTGTGTCACAGCATCATCGGACTGAGCTTGTTGTCATTGCAGGCAATCACAACACTGTGCATTACAGGGAAGAAATCCTCCTCCCTCATGTGGTACCCTTCCTGCAGGCTCATCCTGACATGACCCTCCAGCATGACAATGCCACCAGCCATACTGCTCATTCTGTGCGTGATTTCTTGCAAGACAGGAATGTCAATGTTCTGCCATGGCCAGCGAAGATCCCGGATCTCAATCCCATTGAGCATGTCTGGAACCTGTTGGATCTGGGACCTGTTGCATCGGAGGGTGAGGGCTAGGGCCATTCCCTCCAGAAATGTCCCGGGAACTTGCAGGTGCCTTGGTGGAAGAGTGGGGTAACATCTCACAGCAAGAACTGGCAAATCTGGTGCAGTCCATGAAGAGGAGATGCACCGGAGTACTTAATGCAGCTGCCACACCAGATATTGACTGTTATTTCCTTTGTTCAGGGATACGTTATTCAATTTCTGTTAGTCACATGTCTGTGGAACTTGTTCAGTTTATGTCTCAGTTGTTGAATCTTATGTTCATACAATATTTACCTGTTGGTACTAGGGGGCCGTATTTTCATTTTTGGGGAAAAAAAAATCCCGTTTTAAACGGGATATTTTGTCAGGACAAGATGCCAAAATATGCATATAATTGACAGCTTTGGATAGAAAACACTAATGTTTCCAAAACTGTAAAGATATTGTCTGTGAGTATAACAGAACTGATGTTGCAGGCGAAAGCCTGAGAAAAATCCAATCCGGAAATGCCCCAGGATTTGAAAGCGCTGAGTTCCAATGAGTCCCTATTCAGCTGTGAATGTGCCATCAACGAGTTTACGCTTTCTACGTATTCCCCAAGGTGTCTACAGCCTTGTGACGTAGTTTTACGCATTCTTCTGTTGAAGAATAGCCGTAGGCGGCCACATTGCGTAAGTGGTCACATGGTGGCTCCGAGAGAGATTCTCACGTAAAATACAGAGGCAGCCATTACTCCAATCGGTCCTACTGAAAAACTAATTGTCCCGACGGATATATTATCGAATAGATATTAGAAAAACACCTTGAGGATTGATTATAAACAACGTTTGCCATGTTTCTGTCGATATTATGGAGCTAATTTGGAATATTTTTCGGCGTTGTGGTGACTGCAATTTCCGGGCGATTTCTCAGCCAAACGTGAAGAACAAACGGAGCTATTTCGCCTACAAAAATTATATTTTGGGAAAAAATGAACTTTGGCTATCTACCTGGGAGTCTCGTGAGTGAAAACATCCGAAGTTCATCAAAGGTAAACGATTTAATTTGATTGCTTTTCTGATTTTCATGACAAGGTTGCCTGCTGCTAGCAAGGCATAATGCTATGCTAGGCTATGATAAACTTACACAAATGCTTGTCTAGCGTTGGCTGTAAAGCATATTTTGAAAATCTGAGATGACAGGGTGATTAACAAAAGGCTAAACTGTGTTCCAATATATTTCACTTGTGATTTTCATGAATAGGAAGATTTTCTAGGAAGATTTGTGTCAGTTGCGTTATGCTAATTAGTGTCAGGCGATGATTACGCTCCCGGACCCGGGTTTGAGAGTCACAAGAAGTTTTAAGTTTGCTGAAAATAAACGCAGTTGACAGTGAGAGGACGTTTCTTTTTTTGCTGAGTTTATTTGAACTGGTTAGCATCCTATTGATGAATTGAATGTCCCAAAAAATCCATGCCTGTACTTCTCACAGAAACCACTTCCATGTCACAATTTTCCCACACAACACTTTCCCTGGTTGCCACTACTCTTGCTCAACAAAGAAATATAATTTGTTTCGTCACAATCTTTTAGGTCACTTAAAAAAAATATATATATATATATATATATATATTTAGGTAGGGTGGCATTTTACCCCAAGTTACCCGACAATTGTCCCGGGTTGCATTTAGCCCCACTCTCCCCTATGCACTCACAGTGAATTGCAGAGCAGTAATGTGCTTAACCATGCCTCTACTAAAAACACCAGGTTTAAAATGGTGCAGTTTGCCCATATTTAGGAGTTAAGAAATACATAAAGTAGGAATGGAAAGCTGGAAGATCCCCCTCTTTTTAACAAAGGCGATTAAAACGTCTGTTTCCCCCGCGATAGCAAGAATTGTTGTGCACTGACTGCTTGTTAGATTGCATGTTTCCCTCCCTATGGCCCTCGTAACTTGAATGAGCCTCAAGAGGAATATTTCTCTCGCAAAGAACATTCAACAAGCCAAATAGATAAACAGAAGCTATTCTACTCCAGTGTAGTCTGATTTTTCTATTCATTACTAGTTTTGTTTGCAGAAAAAAAGTAAATGTGGACTGTTCTAGCATCTTCAAAGTGTAACTTCGCAGAAATATTTAATGTTGCATATTTACTTTTTCCCCACATGGCAGCAATAATTTTGCCGTGGCACAGAGCCACATGTAAATGACTGCAGCGAAAAGACTGAATTGAAAGTAACATTTAATTCTATGTGACCTGAAAGCCATATGGTTGGGGTTATGGGTTTTGGAAGTTCACTCAGAATCCCATTTGTTTTTTGATAGGGCTGCACTGAGCCACCATATAAAACATGACATTGGGGGCCATATTATCCATAAATCAGTTTCCACGACAAAGGCCCAGACTGGCGGTCACTAGGGTGGCAGTGTGACGCACAACCAGGGGTCCGGTGATGTGTGACTTTGACAGCTGTCCGCCACCGTCCCCAAAAGCAAGTCAGCTATTAGGACCTCCTTTGTCAAATATCAGCCCTATGTCGCACACGTCCTCCCCGCGCCCACTGTGTCCCCTACTATCCTCACTCCTTACTCTGCTCTATCCCCCCCTCTTTCTCCGTCTATCTGTTCCCTCCCTCCGCTCGGTCACACTCGTTTGTTTTTAGTGGCCTCTTGAGTCCCTGTCCCCTACTCCCCCACAGTCTGGGAGTGGATTGCTTTAATAGACTGAGCTCGATGCAGTCCAATGATCACGGTCCCATTTCCTACCGTTAATTAGTTGGCCCACAGGGAGTTACAAAGCAGTGTGCATGTGAAATGAGTGTCACAAATGACATGCATGTCAAATTATTTAAAAGTTAAATTCTACATATAAACTATGAAGCATTAGGGATCCAATGTCAATATTTTCATACAAGTTTCCTAAAATTGGATGTTGGGGTTATATTGCTTCAGGGTCACTTCTCTCAATCATACCCCATTTGACCTTTCTTAAAAACAGGGCATCATAGCAGGTCACTGGAGGAGAGATATAATGTAAAAATTTGAGAAAGAGAGGAGGAAAAATTAGAGGAGAACAGATGGCCACACATCTGCTTTCATCTGCACAGAGGGAGGTACCCAGCTGGACCCAACGCTTCCCTGGAATTCTGCTCCCAACAGGCATCGTGTCTTATCAACGAACCTAAACCTATTACAGATTAAAATTGTATTCTATGGTGGATTAATCTCTCATGCTGTGTACTAGTATTTCTGTCCTGCCAGATTAGTAAATCATAACCCTGGTGAGGAGACAGGAAGACAACAGATTGAGAGGAGAGTGCCTGCTGTGACCCTAGGCTGCCTGTTACTGTAGCTTGAAGGGGGGCATAAACAGAGGATTCTGGAGGGAGAGGATTTGTACCTTTCAGGTTTGGGAAGGGGGGTGGACTGTACCTGTAAAGGTGTGTGGGTAGGGCCTAAGGGGTGTAACTGGGGCGTAGATTGGGTAAGGATTGTAAGAGTAGTGTACCTTGTGGTGGTGTGTAGTCGTCAGAGTCTGTGTCGCTCTCGCTGCTGTCCTCCACCAGGAAGCTGGGGTAGTTCCATGACATGCTGACAATGCCGTCTGACTCGTGCAGCAGGATGTGGGCCAGCATGCGCCCGTGGCAGTCCATCACGATCACCTGGCCGTCCGCAGTACCAAACAATACCTGCAGGGGGAGAGACATGACAACACAGTTACACAGAACCAGGGAGGGACACCAATGGTTAAGTCATCTTGGTCCTAGAATCTGGAATAGAATACAACTTTTATTGTCCATATGTTACAGCGAACAATGGACATGTGTCTTGGCCCTAAAATCTAGTATAGGATATTCCTTTCTACTAAAAATAATGAAAGTGCAGCGCTAGAGAGATGATCAGCTGGAGAGACAGAAACAAACTCTCCAACAAACTAAACTGAGCTGACATCGTGTCAGAGCACAGACAAACAAACAAAAACACCTCCCTAAGACAGATCATGTAGATAAGCAGTCCGACTCGGAGCTGGGCAGCAGTGAGTCCGACTCGGAGCTGGGCAGCAGTGAGTCCGACTCGGAGCTGGGCAGCAGTGAGTCCGACTCGGAGCTGGGCAGCAGTGAGTCCGACTCGGAGCTGGGCAGCAGTGAGTCCGACTCGGAGCTGGGCAGCAGTGAGTCCGACTCGGAGCTGGGCAGCAGTGAGTCCGACTCGGAGCTGGGCAGCAGTGAGTCCGACTCGGAGCTGGGCAGCAGTGAGTCCGACTCGGAGCTGGGCAGCAGTGAGTCCGACTCGGAGCTGGGCAGCAGTGAGTCCGACTCGGAGCTGGGCAGCAGTGAGTCCGACTCGGAGCTGGGCGATATGGCCAAAAATCCATGTCGTACTAAATTGCCGGAATAGATGCGATTATAAACTGGGTGGTTCAAGCCCTGAATGCTGATTGGCTGACAGCCATGGTATATCAAACGTATACCCAGGGTATGACAAAACATGTATTTTTATTGCTCTAATTACATTGATAAACAGTTTATAATAGTAATACGGCACCTCTGGGATTTGTGGTATATGGCCAATATACCACGGCTAAGGGATGTATCCAGGCACTCTGCGTCGCGTCGTGCATAAGAACAGCCCTAGCCGTGGTATATTGGCCATATACCACACACCCTTGGGCCTTATTGCTTAAATAGAACAATACGTTTTTAACATTTAAGTGCACCAGTTTATTATCCTTTAAACTACTACTCCAAGAAGTTTGATGGTTGTAGCCATATTAGCAAACTTATTTAATTTCAAACTTTTCTAATATAGGGTACTTAAATGTATGACGTGTTACTGTATAATACATAACAAATAAGAGCATAATACATATTATATATTGATATAACTTACAAATATACATGAATATAGCATGTACAGAATCAGTCAAAAGTTGACACCTACTCATTCAGGGCTTTCTTTTTTAAACTATTTTTCTACATTGTAGAATACTAGTTAAGACATCAAAACTATGAAATAACACATATAAAATCATGTAGTAACCAAAAAAGTGTTAAACAAATCAAAATATATTTTAGATTCTTCAAAGTAGACACCCTTTGCGTTGATGACAGCTTTGCACATTCTTGGCATTCTCTCAATCAGCTTCACCTGGAAAGCTTTCCAATAGTCTTGAAGGAGTTCCCACATATGCTGAGCTCTTGCTGGCTACTTTTCCTTCACTCTGTGGCCCAACTCACCCAAAACCATCTCAAATTGGTTGACGTCGACTGATTGTGGAGGCCAGGTCATCTGATGCAGCACTCCATCACTCTCCTTCTTGGTCAAATAGCCCTTACACAGCCTGGAGTGCATTGGATCATTGTCCTGTTGAAAAACATGATGGCGTATTGCTGAAGAATGCTGTGGTAGCCATGTTGGTTAAGTGTGCCTTGAATTCTAAATAAATCCTTGACAGTGTCACCAGCCAAGCACTCCCACACCTCCTCCATGCTTCACGGTGGGAACACATGCGGAGATCATCCGTTCACCTACTCTGCATCTCACAAAGACACGGCGGTTGGAACCATAAAATCTCAAATTTGGACTCATCAGACGAAATGACAGATTTCCACCTGTCTGATGTCCATTGCGCGTGTTTCTTCTTATTGTTGTCCATTAGTAGTGGTTTCGACCATCTCGGCCTGATTCACACAGTCTCCTCTGAACAGTTGATGTTGAGATGTTACTTGAACTCCGTGAAGCATTTATTTGGGCTGCAATTTCTGAGGCTGCTAACCCTAATGAACGTATCCCCTGCAGCAGAGCTAACTCTGGGTCTTCCATTCCTGTGGCAGTCCTCACGATAGCCAGTTTCATCATAGCGCTTGATGGCTTTTGCGACTGCACCTGAAGAAACTTTCAAAGTTCTTGAAATGTTCTGGATTGACTGACCTTCATGTCTTAAAGTAATGATGGACTGTTGTTTCTCTTTGCTTATTTGAGCTGTTCTTGCCATAATATGGACTTGGTATTTTACCAAATAGGGCTATCTTCTGTATACCACCCCTACCAGGTCACAACACAACTGATTGGCTCAAACGCATTAAGAAGGAAAGAAATTCCACAAATTAACTTTTAACAAGGCACATCTGTTAATTGAAATGCGTTCCAGGTGACTACGTCATGAAGCTGGTTGAGAGAATGCCAAGAGTGTGCAAAGCTGTCATCAAGGCAAAGGGTGGCTACTTTGAAGAATCTCAAATATAAAATATATTTGGATTTGTTTAACAATGTATTGGTTACTACAAGATTCAATATGTTAAACACGGCCCCCCCATCAAACCAAGGGGTCAGGTGGGTGTTACACAATGAGTGGTTCTGGAGCAAAACAGCTTCTGTGCAACATCAGGTGAGTAGTAGAGTATTAGAACTAGTTACCTGCTGATCGTCAGGTGAGTAGTAGAACTAGTTACCTGCTGGTCGTCAGGTGAGTAGTAGAGTAGTAGAACTAGTTACCTGCTAGTCGTCAGGTGAGTAGTAGAGTATTAGAACTAGTTACCTGTTGGTCGTCAGGTGAGTAGTAGAGTAGTAGAACTAGTTACTTGCTGGTCGTCAGGTGAGTAGTAGAGTATTAGAACTAGTTACCTGCTGGTCGTCAGGTGAGTAGTAGAGTATTAGAACTAGTTACCTGCTGGTCGTCAGGTGAGTAGTAGAGTAGTAGAACTAGTTACCTGCTGGTCGTCAGGTGAGTAGTAGAGTATTAGAACTAGTTACCTGCTAGTCGTCAGATGAGTAGTAGAACTAGTTACCTTCTGGTCATCAGGTGAGTAGTAGAGTATTAGAACTAGTTACCTGCTGGTCATCGGGGGTCCAGATACCACAGGTGATCTGGCTCTCCAGGTTGATCTCTGATGACCAGTGTCTCTGGCCGCTGACCGAGCCCACCAGGACAAAGCCATCACGGTAAGAGATGAGAGCCTGGGTACCGTCATGAGACCAGGTGAAGTCACTCACCTAAAGGAAAAGGGGAGGGGGGGGGGTTGCAGAGAGGACAGGTCAGATACTGTACTCAATGAAGAATTTCCATTGACCATGCTTTTTAGCACAGGGCTGCATCTGAAATAGGACCCTATTCCCTATATTGGTGTTTTCCAGCTCCAGTCCTCGAGTATCACCAATAGCAGGTAGCCTAGCAACGGCAGGTAGCCTAGTGGTTAAGAGTGTTCGAATCCCCAAGCCGACTAGTTGAAAACTCTGTTGATTGAGCAAGGCACTTAACCCCAATTGCTCCTGTAAGTTCCTCTGGATAAGAGCATCTGCTAAAAGACATCAAATATAAGCACACATTTTGTTGTAGGCCCAGACAAGCACACCTGATTCAACTTGTCATTAAGCCCTCAATGAGTAGAATCAGGTGAGCTTTTCCAGGGCTACAAAAAAAGTGTTCTGTTAGGGGTACGGGAGGACTAGAAATTGGGAAACACTGCCCTATATAGTGTACTACCAATGGCCCCTATTTGAGAATAGGGTACCATTTTAGACCAGGAATAGGCTTATTCCGTGTCCAGGAAACTGGCCCATAGTGTATCCCACCTGAGCCCCGCGATCGTTGACCAGCTCCACAGACCAGCGGCCCTCGTACTGGATCCACACAAAGATCCCTCCGTCTGTGTCACAAGTGGCCAGTTTCTGAAAGGGCTCGTTCCATCGCACCAGCACCACCTTGAGACACACACCACAAGACAGGAGAACTCAGAATCACATGAGCACCATTTCGCCAGAGAGCCACATTTAGACACTGGAATAAAATACATCAAAGTGTGTTAGTCTAATTTCACCAGTGACGTAAAACAAGTCCTAATATCCTGAGTGTCTTAGATAATGAGTTTCTATCAATTTCCACTTCCTTTCATCATGCTGAGCCACTCAGAAGCAGAGCGAGGCAGAACTACTTCAGTGTCTGTCTTCTGTAACACGCTTCAACATGCTAACTCTCAAGTTATACTCCATACTCATGAACACTATGCAAGGGGGACCATTTGCACCCCACCTGCCCCCATCCAGAACTTCACTCAATCTGGAGAGAGGGCTGAGTGATGGGGGGGTGATGATGATGGAGTGGGGACTGATTAGCTACTTTTGCTGAAGCGCTCACAGAAAGAGGGAAGAGTGTGAGGGAGAGAGAAAGAGAGCGATAAAGAAAGAGATGGAGCGAGTATGAAAGCGTTAGTAGATGTGAGTAGGAGCAGTGCAGCTTGATGACCACAGAGTCAAAATGGATGATCCCACTGGCAACAGTGACTCGCAGATATATGGGCTTTTGCACTGACCCAGATGTCACTGAATAGACGGAGCTGTACGGCACTGTATCTGCGTCACGGCTCTGACCTTTAGGTAGTAACTCTGAGGAGGAGAGGGTTGGTGAACGTGCGACCGATGGTGCGTCTGCTTTTGTCTCATTCTAATCCTCGTCTTTCTCTCCCTCTAGTCTGTTTCTCTTACTCTCTTCATCTGCCTCCCCATCATCTATAAGTACCTAGGTGTCTGGCTAGACTGCAAACTCTCCTTCCAGACTCATAAAACATCTCCAATCCAAAATCAAATCTGCTTTCTATTTCGCAACAAAGCCTCCTTCACTCACGCCGTAAAACTTACCCTAGTAAAACTGACTATCCTATCCTACCGATCCTCGACTTCGGCAATGTCATCTACAAAATAGCTTCCAATACTCTACTCAGCAAACTGGATGCAGTTTATCACAGTGCCATCCGTTTTGTTACTAAAGCACCTTATACCACCCACCACTGCGACCTGTATGCTCTAGTTGGCTGGCCCTCACTACATGTTCGTCGGCAGATCCACTGGCTCCAGGTCATCTACAAGTCTATGCTAGGTAAAGCTCCACCTTATCTCAGTTCACTGATCACGATGGCAACACCCATCCGTAGCACGCGCTCCAGCAGGTGTATCTCACTGATCATCCCTAAAGCAAAAACCTCATTTGGTCGCCTTTCCTTCCAGTTCTCTGCTGCCTGCGACTGGAACGAATTGCAAAAATCTCAGAAGTTGGAGACTTTTATCTCCCTCACCAACTTTAAACATCTGCTATCTGAGCAGCTAATCGATCGCTACAGCTGTACATAGTCCATCGGTATATAGCCCACCCAATTTACCTACCTCATCCCCATACGGTTTTTATTTTATTTACTTTTCTGCTCTTTTGCACACCAGTATCTCTACCTGCACATGTTCATCTGATAATTTATCACTCCAGTGTTAATCTGCTAAATTGTAATTATTTACTCCTATGGCCTATTTATTGCCTACCTCCTCATGTGTTTTGCACACAATGTATATAGATTCTTTTTTTTCTACTATTGTTATTGACTTGTTTATTGTTTACTCCATGTGTAACCCTGTGTTGTTGTCTGTTCACACTGCTATGCTTTATCTTGGCCAGGTCGCAGTTGCAAATGAGAACTTGTTCTCAACTAGCCTACCTGGTTAAATAAAGGTGAAATAAAGATGAAAAAAAAAAATGAAAAAAAAAAACATGTTCTGCCATCCTCCCTCGCTATCTCCCTCTATGCATCTAAAACACACATCTTTCCCTACCTCAATCTCCCATTCTCACTCCCTGTTTGTCTGGTCTTCTGTAGCATGAATGCCTATTCCCAGAGGTATAATCCCATGCTTGGTGCACCTCTCCACAGACCCAAAGCACGTGGAAAACGCGCACACACACACACACACACACACGTGTACAAACAGGCTTTATCAGGGCTTACACTGACTGCAGGCCCATCAGATCAGCTCCCCTATGGGCTCAGACCTAGATTACCCCGCTAGGCTCTGTCTCTCTCCATCACTCTCTGCACTCCTATACAGCACAGGAACCACTTTCACTAGAACACACTGTGTACAGTCACAGGTCAGAGTTGAAAACCTGTTCTGGGGTCATGACCTCCGCTCAGATACAACTGAGAGACAAGATAGGCAGAATTATAAGACAGATCTACAGAACGCGCAGATTAAGTCCCTGTCCAAGCAAATGCACTGTGTCAAACACACCTTCAAAAAGCCTGAAGAATAAAGGATGTATTCACCAGCTGTCATCAGCCCTCCCAAACACAGTGCTGTTAGTATTCATTTGTACATACATAAACCCATCATCTCCACCTCCAGCTGGGCACAACAGGTGAGCATCTGAACACCCATCCCTTCTACAGCCTCTCCTCACAGCCTAAAGCCTGAGTAATAAGGGGTCCACTACGCTAGATTTACAGTGCTCTCCCACCCACTCACTCTGGCATAAATCCTTCTGCAGTACTATAGGCCTGTCCCCAGTACACACCCACAGGGGAGCCACAGCACAATGAGACCAGGCCTGCTGCTTTAGGGCTGGAGATAGAACTGTAGGTCCTTATAATGATATGTCTCTGTAGAGCAGGCCATTCACACACAGCTGAAAGGACCCCTATACATCATCAGGCTACAAAGTCACCAGGTGATGTGGGGGCATCAGGGCAGGGAAAGAAAGCTCATTAGGTTTTCACCGTGATGATGACACTTTCTAGAGGCATGACCAGACTACACAGACAAGGGATGAAAAAATAAATAACCAGACTGATTTTCTAAAGGCTAGTCCAACCATTTTATTTTGGCCTATAGCCTGCTGCCACTGCACCGTCTACAACCTCACTGAAGCGAAACGTATTTGTCGGCCTGCATTATACAATCTATTACTGCAGTAGTCAGGGACACAGGCCTGTACCCCTTGATTAGATGGGGAGGAAATACAAATACAGAGATCCTGATAACAGCTTTGGTTACACACACATATACAGTACCAGTCAAAAGTTTGGACACACCTACTCATTCAAGGGTTTCTTTATTTTTACTGTTTTCTACATTGTAGAATAATATTGAAGACATCAAAACTATGAAATAACACATATGGAATCATGTAGTAACCAAAAAAGTGTAAAACAAATAAAAAATATATTTTATGTTTTAGATTCTTCAAAGTAGCCACACTTTGCCTTGATGACAGCTTTGCACACTCCTGGCATTCTCTCAAAAAACGTCATGAGGTAGTCACCTGGAATGCATTTTAATTAACAGGTGTGCCTTGTTGAAAGTTAATTTGTGGAATTTCTTTCCTTCTTAATGTGTTTGAGCCAATCGGTTGTGTTGTGACAAGGTAGGGGTGGTATACAGAAGATAGCCCTATTTGGTGAAAGACCAAATCCATATTAAGGCAAGAACAGCTCAAATAAGCAAAGAAAAACGACAGTCTATCATTACTTTAAGACAATCCGGAACATTTTAAGAACTTTTAAAGTTTATTCAAGAGCAGTCGCAAAAACCATCAAGCGCTATGATGAATCTGGCTCTCATGAGGACCGCCACAGGAAAGGAAGACCCAGAGTTACCTCTGCTGCAGAGGATCATTTCATTAGTTACCAGCCCCAGAAATTGCATCCCAAATAAATGCATCCCATATAAATACTTCACAACATCAACTGTTCAGAGGAGACTGCGTGAATCAGGCCTTCATGGTCGAATTGCTGCAAAGAAACCACTACTAAAGGGCTCCAATAATAAGAAGAGACTTGATTGGGCCAAGAAACACGAGCAATGCACAGGTGGAAATCTGTCCTTTGGTTCAATTAGTCCATATTTGCGAATTTTGGTTCCAACCGCTGTGTCGCCGCATGTATGGTTCTCACCGTGAAGCATGGAAGAGATGGTGTGATGTGTGGGGGTACTTTGCTGGTGACACTGTCTGGCACACTTAACCAGCATGGCTACCACAGCATTTTGCAGCGATACACCATCCCATCTGGTTTCTGCTTAGTGGGACCATCATTTGTTTTTCAACAGGACAATGACCGCAAACACACCTCCAGGCTGTGTAAGGGCTATTTGACCAAGGAGAGTGATGGAGTGCTGCATCAGATGACCTGGCCTCAACCCAATTGAGATGGTTTGGGATGAGTTGGACTGCAGAGTGAAGGAAAAGCAGCCAACAAGTGCTCAGCATGTGGGAACTCCTTCAAGACTATTGGAAAATAATTCCTCATGAAGCTGGTTGAGAGAATGCCAAGAGTGTACAAAGCTGTCGTCATCTAGGCAAAAGGAGGCTACTTTGATGAAACTAAAACATAATATATTTTGATTTGTTTAACACTTTTTTGGTTACTAGATGACTACATATGTGTTATTTCATAGTTTTTATGTCTTAACTATTCTACAATGCGTAAACAGTAAAAATAAAGAAAAACCCTTGAATGAGTAGGTGTCCAAACTTCTGACTGGTACTGTATACAGACACACACACACACACACACACACACACACGGGGAGAGCGTGAGTGTGCGTATTTAGCCCTGTGTGGGGCTGGGGGGATTAGTGTGAGCTGGTCAGGCGGCCCGAGGGGGACAGCTGAGTGCCTGGACCGCACCGTGACGCAGCGATTTAGGGGATCAGACGTCACATGGAGACAGACAGGATCAGACTTGGCAGCTACAGAACTCACAGGGCCCAGGGAAACAGCGCACTAAAACAGGACAGCCCCAGATACAGGCTAAACCAGCACAGTAGCCTAACTTTCCCTGTCCGGGGCCCTTACAAGGATTCTCATTTAAAGGGCAGGAACGGGCATACTATACCAATGTACAGCCACATAACATGAATATTACTACTAGGATATATACAGTGAGCACCAAAAGTATTGTGACTGTGACGCATGTTGTTTTGGCTCTGAACACTTTGGATTTGAAATGACACAATGACTGAGGTTATTGTCTGCTATAATTTGAGGGTATTTTTATTTCGAAATTACAACACTTTCTGTATATAGTCCCCCCATTTTAAGGGAACAGTAATGTAATGTGACAAATTCACATGTATTAAAGTTGTCAAAAGTTTAGTATAAATATCATACCCCCCCAAAAATGCTAACCTCCCTTGTTATTGTAATGGTGAGGTTAGCCTGTCTTGGGGGTATGATATTTGTTTGTCTATAAATTTCTCACTCATTAATCATGATTCATTCAGGATTATCCGTAATCATGGCAGTATCCACATTAATGTAGAAGTGTCTAGAAACATTATTCTTAAAACGGGAGGTCTATGTACAAAAAGTGAGGTAATTTGTCAAAAGGTTCACCCGATACGGATGGGAAAAAAACTGAAATGAAAGGTGACAGTCTGTACTTTAACCGGAAGGTTGCAAGTTCAAACCCCCGAGCTGACAAAGTACAAATCTGTCGTTCTGCCCCAGAACAGGAGGTTAACCCACTGTTCCTAGGTCGTCATTGAAAATAAGAATTTGTTCTTAACTGACTTGCCTAGTTAAATAAAGGTTAAACAATTTAAAATATATTATTTTTTAAACTCATAGACAGTGTATAATTTCAAGTGCTGCAGTACAGCGCCAAAACTAAAAATGGCACTGTCCCAATACTTTTGGAGCTCACAGTAGCTAACATTCAATAAGTCTGTTCACAAAATATAAAAACAGAAAATAAAAAAATACTTTCTCTGCCTCTTAATAACGGCATTCAGGTAACAGAGAGGCGCCAAGTCCAAATCCCCTTAACACTAATATCCTGACAACTGCAGGCCATTGACCACTTTTATCTGGAAAGTTGGCAGCAACAGCTGACAACTGGCAGGCTGGCAGTGAGTTTCATTGTGGCCCTGGCCCCTGAATGGCCCCTGCCTGTGACTCAGGGACCCAGCAGAGAACCAGCAGGGACCCATGGAGGACCCGGCCAGCTTCACTGAGGTGGCAAATCAAATAAAGGGACAACTGTACCATGCATTGCCCCAGCAGCCCAGTCAGCAGAAGGGGAGAGGACACTTGTACTGTAGAAATACAATGAATAGAACGGGCATCCCCATTCAACTTTCCAGGGTTAGAGGTTCCAAGCCATCCTATTCATTCTATTTCTATGACTGGTACAACCAGTAGAGGAGAGGAGTGAGGACAAAGGTCTGCTTTATCCAAGGTTGTCAAGGTGGAGGGGAGTGTTCTTTATACAGGGAAATGGAGATGAGGGCAGGTTCTGCTGATGTGCAAAAAGGTATCTTAGAACAAAGTGAGAACAAACTTATCCAGCTGTGCCAAATGGAGTACACTGAGTGTACAAAACATTAAGAACACCTGCCCATTCCATGACGGACTGACCTGGTGAAAGCTATGATCCCTTATTGATGTAACCTGTTATATCCATTTCAAATGAGTGTAGATTAAGTGGAGGAGACAGGTTAAAGAAGGATTTTTAAGCCTCGATACAGTTGAGACATGGATTGTGTTTGTGTGCCATTCAGAGGGTGAATGGGCCAGACACAAAATGTAGGTACCTTTTAACTGGGTATGGTAGTAGGTGCCAGGGGCACTGGTTTGTGTCAAGAACTGCAACACAGCTAAGAATGGTCCACCACACAAAGGACATCCAGCCAACTGGACACAACTGTGGGAAGCATTGAAACAACATGGGCCCGCATCCCTGTGGAACGCTTGACACCTTGTAGAGTCCATGCCCTGACAAATTGAGGCTGTTCTGAGGTCAAAAAAAAAGGGGGTGGGGGGTGCAAATCAATAGTAGGAAGATGTCATTGCCCTTAGGAGCTGATCTAATATCAGTATAATGTTTTTGCCCCTGATGGTCATTACTGGATTGGGGGAGTGTAAACTGATCCTATATCAGATCCAACTCTCTGGGCCTGTGTTAACATTCTGTTCAGGTTTTCAGCAACATTTAGATAATTACAATCAGCACCCATCTAGGCAACATTTAGGCCTACCCACAGCAATAAAGACATGCACTGCATAACAAAGACAAACCATGTTAAAGAGGTGGTTGTCCAAAAACTTGCAACTCAGTGACAGAAGAGCGTTCTCCTCAGTGACCCTCTCTGTGATGGGAACTCGAAGGGCAGACCGCCTGAATCAGCCAGCACACTACAAAAGTAAAGACGCAGTCAAGCGTCTTACAGAATACCGACAGAGCAGACATGTAGAGAGAGAGAGGGACACACACATACACACACACACTCCTCCTTTGCCCCAACTCTTGCTCTCCTCTGTCTCAGTGTCTGACGTGACATTAAATCAGACCCGGAACTCAATTAGAGGAAAACGCTGTGCTAGGACCAACGTAGGGGCGGGGGGGGTGATTTGCGGCCGGACACCAGAACAGGACCTGGAGATATTTTATGGGAAGATGAAGCGTTGAGTAGGGGCTTTATTAAATATCGATATCTGATAATATGACACAGACGACTGGTCCTAATGGAAGGTTAGGATGAGTAGAGGAGTGGCCACTTGCAGACTAGTGGGATTTGCCTGGTTTTACCATGGAGTTGGCAGGGTTTCCGCTATCACTGCATAGGCGGCGCAAGACCCCCTTCAAACACACATATCCCTGCACCTGAGATGAGACGAGTGTGAACTGCATAACAACGTCCTCTCCAGGGATAGATTAGCAGCTAAAGCGGTCACTAAGCATGCTGGCCTGTGACACCAAACACAGCACACGCCACTGAGGCCGGGGTCACTCACTCTCTTCCTTCCTGAAGGGGCTCTGGAGTAAAAACAGAGGTGGAGGCATGTAGGGTTGGGCGATGTCAACTTTTCTCCTATCGTGATTATGTACCCATAAAACATTGTGAGATATATGATTATTTCAGCCCCATTGGCCACTGCCCCCCCCCCAAAAAAAATGTTGGTGAAAAGAATAACAATAATTAACAAAACCTCAGCTAAAATGACAGTTGGGCTATAGCACGAAATCTAATGCAACTTTATGACAACACCTTCATAGGCTAAAATATTTTGGAAATAAGCTACTGTTCATAACTTCAACTTGTCTTAAAGCTAGTATGATAGGCCAGTAGGAGGAATGAGGATGGGTTATTGGCGATTTGGCTTTCAACCTTGCATGGATAATTTCTTTCTTAAAGGTTAAACTTGTAATAAAATAAACAATTCTATAGGCTTTTGATATTGTTTGATTTGTCTCATTTTTATTGCTCTGGCTCCTTAAGTTTAGGCTATTCAAATCTCTTTCTGACTGGACATTTTACGCTGCTTTGGTGGGCTTCTCCGCTCTGTCTGGCCTACATTCCTCTCTTGTGGTCTGTAAGCTATATTAAAACATATGTATTGAAATAGGCTACAGCAAATAGAAATAGGCAAATTACTCGGAACGTCACTTGTGCGCTACCAAGTTCAAATAGGCTAAACCATCGTCTGTCACCATCACCTGCCAATTCATGATGTCGTCACTGTCGACAACTGATGTCTATCATGTCTAAGATCGCCCAACCCTAGAGGGATGTAGAAAACAGAGGGGTGCTCAAAAGACATGAGGGGAGAGCTGCCGGAAAGAGGAAGACAGGTTATGGGAGGAAAGAGAAGGAGGGGGCAGTAAGCAGGAGAGAGGGGTGTCAGGAGACATGAGGGGAGAGCTGCCGGAAAGAGGAAGACAGGTTATGGGAGGAAAGAGAAGGAGGGGGCAGTACGCAGGAGAGAGGGGTGTCAGAAGAACATGAATGGGGTGCTACATGAAAGTAACAGAAAGCAGGTAGAAACCGAGAGAGAAGCAAGAAAGAAAAGAGGATAGGCAGAGCTAGAGACAAAAAAAACCCTGAAGTCTGAAAAGCAGCCAAGCCTATGCCCGTAATATGAAATGGAATGACTGTGTACAGATATAAACCTCAATTTAAAGCAGGGTACTGCCAGAGACCTCACAATACGATATTATGACAATACTTTGATGGCCATATGATATGTATTGTGATTCGATACTGTTATTTTATTGCAATTTGATGTTCCAAACATATTGTTTTGGAACACCTTCCTAATATTGAGCTGCACAACCTTTTGCCCTCAGAACAGCCTCAATTCGTCGGGGCGTGGACTCGACAAGGTGTCTAAAGCATTACACAGGGATGCTGGCCCATGTTGACTCCAATGCTTCCCACAGTTGTGTCAAGGTGGCTGGATGTCCTTTGGGTGTTGGACCATTCTTGATACACACGGGAATCTGTTGAGCGTGGAAAAACCCAGCAGCATTGCAGTTCTTGACAGAAACAAGTGCGTCTGGCACCCTCTACCATAACTCATTCAAAAGGCACTTAAATCTTTTGACTTTCCCATTCACCCTCTGAATGACACACATACACAATCCATGTCTCAATTGTCTGAAGCCTTAAAAATCCTTCTTTAACCTGTCTCCTTCATCTACACTGATTGAAGTGGATTTAACAAGTGACATCAATAAGGGATCATAGACTAACCAACTGAAAGCTGTCATGGAAAAAGCAGCAGAAATAAAAGTGCTGAAAACATGTTGGCTAACTATTTAAAAAGAAGATGGGGAACAAGGTATAGAACTAAAAAATACCGTAGTTTGTAGCAGGTACAGTCGTCTTGCGCCAACTAGCTATAGTTAAAAAAAAAAAAATATATATATACTTTTTTTAGATTTTTTTAAAAATCAATACATCTGCCTCGAATATCAATATAATATCATATAATTTCCCCTCCCCATCACTACCATGCATCCATTAGGACCGATTAAGACTATGAACTAGACCCATCTAGTGTATCATACCATAGTAAAGGCTAAAGAAGAGAGGGCAAAGGCACAGAGAGAGAGAGAGAGATGTTATTCAGGTTTCAAATATAAACATTCTGTTACCAGCATTATTCTGTACAGTTTTTGCCATAACCTCTGTAAACTAAGACCAGTTTGTGCAGTAAAGAGGCTGGTAAACAGGTAGCAGAGGAAGCAGTGTCCAGAGTCTGGTAGTATAGGTAATAGTGCCCCCAGGGTCATGTATGTCTCTCTGTAGAATGCTTGGTCTGTCTGAAACATGCAATCACACGACATAACACTGGGCTCAGGGCAGGCATGTTGAAAGACAGACTCCAGACTGAACCCATGGGTACTGGGAGGTGTGTGTGAGAGTGTGTGTCTGCTCATTGTCTACTGCTGCAGAGGGGCTTGAGACTTCAAATACCAAAGTTAACACACACCTTGCAGCCTGGTGTGCCTCCATAAACCTTCATTTCGGAGTCTGTAGTGACGTCCACACGGGATTTTTTTCTAATTTCTTATTTTTAGCCCCAAAAGTAAAACGGGCCCCTTGAGATTGGCACTGTTAAGGTTCCTACATCAGATCAAACACAAAGCACATACCAAATAGAACAAAAAACTAAGGCTGTGTTGTCATCAGAAGGACTGATCGGACTCCCATTGGGATTATAGGCCTACTGCTACATTGGAATTCGATTGACAGTCATAACATCTATTTTTATCATTTTTATATTAAAATACAGACACTCCCACTATAAAGGCGCTGCTTCTTTTGAATTGTGTTTTAAAATTAGTCTCAAAGCAGACAGTGTCGCTGCTAATAATAAGCTGTTTTATGGTCTTGTCTATTTGGACAAATCTGGGCTTTTTGTTTTGGTTCAAAATGGATTTGCAGTGAATATGGTGGTGTTAGAACAGATTAGAAGAATCCATTTTACTCCATTATAAAACACACACACATCCCGTGATGACATTCAATGAGGTGGACATGGAACATCCCAAAATCAAGCTGACATGAGAGGACTGAGGACCTAGCATACACATGATGAGACAGCCCGATGGCAATCAAGCAAAATAAGGTTCATGACCAGAAATGAACAGATAATCACATTATCTACCCCTTTACATCTCCCTGTGTGTCTGTTTTACATCTCCCTTCAACTATCACTATCTTGGTTTCTCCCTTGCTCATAGAAACAAGTAGGCTGCCCTGCACAGACTTCTACTTCCATCTCCCTCACTCCCTCTCTTTAAAGTGACAGAGCCTGTGCTCAAGCCACAACTGATGCAATCACCAGAGCAAGTGTCTCATCCCTGGATCTTGATGCTTTTTCTCTGGCCTGCAAACAGACTCTCTTCCCCTTTCTTGCCCTCTGCCCCTCCCTCTTCTAACACCAACTCTTCTAACTTTTCATAATTATCTCCCACTCAGTGGCCCTCTATCCCCCTCTCCACTCCCACCTTTACTTCTCTCCGCCCACCTAGCTAAGGGTAAATAAACAAACATTAAATCTGGGAGGTGGGACAAATATGATGACTTTGCCATTACTTTGACATGACTTCTTCAGACACTCATATTCTTAAACCTAACAATAGGTGTGCAGCTTCTCCTCTCCTGCCAGCTTAAAGAGATTCTCCAATATTTTTTAACCAGTAGTTCTGAAAGTAGCACTGACTCACGAGCCAAAAGTGGTCCCTGTAAAGTGTATCATGCCACATACAGTGCCTACAGAAAGTATTCACACCCCTTCAATCATTCCAAATTTGTTGGTGTTACAAGGTGGGGTTAAAATATATTTCTCATTTTTTGTCAATGATCTACAGATAAAAACTTTTTTTTTTAAATGTAAACAAAATGTTTGAATTTATAATAGCTTGATTAGCTAAGTATTCAGTCCCCTGAATAAATTCATGTTAGAATCAACATTGGCAGCAATTACAGCTGTCTTTATGGGTAAGTCTAAGAGCTTTGCACACCTGGATTGTACAATATTTATACATTATAAAAAAATATATATTCTTCAAGCTCTGCCAAGTTGGTTCCTAGAGAGCTATTTTCAAGTCTTGCCATAGATTTGAAGCAGATTTAAGTCAAAACTGTAACTAGGCCACTCAGCAACACTCAGTGCATTTGGCCTTATGTTTTAGGTTATTGTCCTGTTGAAAGGGTAATGTCTCCGTGTCTTTTGGAAAGCAGAATGAACAAGATTTTCCTCTAGGATTTTGCCTGTGCTTAGGCTAGACAAAGTAGAATTTTAATGTTTAACGTATGACCCACCTTACCTTTCTCCAACACCCGCAAAAATCAAAAGGAATGTGTTTGACGTGATGATGCGCCGCCGGAAACAGCTAGCATGGCCAGCAAAGTACATCGCCAGTGGCACGCATGCACACACTTCATGCAGATCAGCAGCTCCACAATGATGTGACCGACTTGCTCCAAAGTGGGGGCTTTTTGTGGAAGCCAGACAGGACAATCCAAGGAGGATGTCGTGAGCAAAGTTAATGGGCTAGAATTTAGTCAAGCTTGCTCTTTATAGATTTATGCTTCTAATTGAGCATGTTATACAACAACGTTTTTGATGATAGGCTATACTCTATGGCTGGATTTGTATTTTTCCAATGCTACATTAATTTGGCAGACCTAACTTAATTGACCCTATTTCTACAAGGCCTATAGTCTATGAGAGGCCTAATCATATTTCTATGGATATTTTGTTAACGCATATATATATATATATATATATATATATATATATATATATATATATATATATTCAGCCACCAATTGTGCAAGTTCTCCCACTTAAAAAGGTGAGAGGCCTGTAATTTTCATCATAGGTACACTTCAACTATGACAGACAAAATTAGAAAAAAAATCCAGAAAATCACATTGTAGGATTTTTAATGAATTTATTTGCAAATTATGGTGGAAAATAAGTATTTGGTCAATAACAAACGTTTATCTCAATACTTTGTTATATACCCTTTGTTGGCAATGACAGAGGTCAAACGTTTTCTGCAAGTCTTCACAAGGTTTTCACACACCGTTGCTGGTATTTTGGCCCATTCCTCCATGCAGATCTCCTCTAGAGCAGTGATGTTTTGGGGCTGTTGCTGGGCAACACGGACTTTCAACTCCCTCCAAAGATTTTCTATGGGGTTGAGATCTGGAGACTGGCTAGGCCACTCCAAGACCTTGAAATGCTTCTTATGAAGCCACTCCTTCGTTGCCCGGGCGGTGTGTTTGGGATCATTGGGATCATGTTGAAAGACCCAGCCACGTTTCATCTTCAATGCCCTTGCTGATGGAAGGAGGTTTTCACTCAAAATCTCACGATACATGGCCCCATTCATTCTTTCCACGGATCAGTCGTCCTGGTCCCTTTGCAGAAAAACAGCCCCAAAGCATGATGTTTCCACCCCCATGCTTCACAGTAGGTATGGTGTTCTTTGGATGCAACTCAGCATTCTTTGTCCTCCAAACATGACGAGTTGAGTTTTTACCAAAAAGTTATATTTTAGTTTCATCTGATCATATGACATTCTCCCAAATCTTCTTCTGGATCATCCAAATGCTCTCTAGCAAACTTCAAATGGGCCTGGACATGTACTGGCTTAAGCTGGGGGACACGTCTGGCACTGCAGGCACTGATTTGAGTCCCTGGCGGCGTAGTGTGTACTGATGGTAGGCTTTTGTTACTTTGGTCCCAGCTCTCTGCAGGTCATTCACTAGGTCCCCCTGTGTGGTTCTGGGATTTTTGCTCACCGTTCTTGTGATCATTTTGACCCCACGGGGTGAGATCTTGCGTGGAGCCCCAGATCGAGGGAGATTATCAGTGGTCTTGTATGTCTTCCATTTCCTAATAATTGCTCCCACAGTTGATTTCTTCAAACCAAGCTGCTTACCTATTGCAGATTCAGTCTTCCCAGCCTGGTGCAGGTCTACAATTTAGTTTCTGGTGTCCTTTGACAGCTCTTTGGTCTTGGTCATAGTGGAGTTTGGAGTGTGACTGTTTGAGGTTGTGGACAGGTGTCTTTTATACTGATAACAAGTTCAAACAGGTGCCATTAATACAGGTAACGAGTGGAGGACAGAGGAGCCTCTTAAAGAAGAAGTTACAAGTCTGGGAGAGCCAGAAATCTTGCTTGTTTGTAGGTGACCAAATACTTATTTTCCACCATAATTTGCAAATAAATTCATTTAAAAAAAAAACTACAATGTGATTTTCTGGATTTTTTTTCTCATTTTGTCTGTCATAGTTTAAGTGTACCTATGATGAAAATTACAGGCCTCTCATCTTTTTAAGTGGGAGAACTTGCTCAATTTGTGGCTGACTAAATACTTTTTTGCCACACTGTATATATGCATTCAGGTAATGAACTCATTATTATACATCAACATTTTAATATGATTACAATTGTTTGGCAATCATTCTTGAATTAGATTTACATTTTTTAAATAGTCTACTCTATTACCCTATACATCACATTAAATGACGAGATTAGATTGAAGTATTTTTATATATATATATTTTATTTTATTTTAATTTCAAATCGGGAATAAATGAACTGTCACAAGTTATACTTCCCACTGTGTTTAACTTCTCTTGGTTATAACAACATTGTAACATCTTCATTCTTTTTAAGAAAAATTGTGTAGGTTTTCACATGGAATAATATAACTCGAAGCTCACATTAGGCCTAGGGCAATGTGGTAATGTACCGTTATTCCTTATCCACTTAAATGTTTTTATTTATTGTTTAATTTAAAAAATGAAAAAACATTTGCTCGCTCCCCACACTTTTCTAGGGAAAATCCATTAAACAATTTTGACTGGCCTTAGATATATTACATTAATTTTTTTCATAAACTCCCTAGTCCTTGCCAATGACAAGCATACCCATAACATGATGCAGCCACCACCATGCTCGAAAAAATTAAGAATGATACTTGGTGATGTGTTTGTGTGTTACCTCAGGCCACTACTTCACTATCACATATTTACAATGCAACATCCATGCATATGTGTGTGTAGAGTGTGTCTTATGTGTATGCGTCTGTATGTCTCTTCACAGTCCCCGCTGTTCCATAAGATGTATTTTTCTTTTTTAAATAAATGTTTTATCGGATTCTACTGCTTGCATCAGTTACGTGATGTGGAATAGAGTTCCATGTAGCCATGCCTCTATGTAGTACTGTGCACCACCCATAATCTGTTCTGGACTTCGGACTGTAAAGAGAACTTTGGGGACATGTCTTGTGGGGTATGCATGTGTGTCCGAGCTTATTCAGCATATCAACACATACAAAAAAAGTAATGAAGTCGATCTCTCCTCCACCTTGAGCCTTACATGCATATTATTATGGTTAACTCTCTGTGTACATTTAAGGGCCAGTCGTGCTGCCCTGTTCTGAGCCAATTGTATTTTCCCGAGGTCCCTTTTTGTGGCACAAGACTGAACAGTACCCCAGGTGTGACAAACTAGGGCCTGTAGGACCTGCCTTGTTGATAATGCTGTTAAGAAGGTAGAGTAGCACATTTTATGGGCAGACTTTTCCCCATCTTAGCTACTGTTGTATCAACATGTTTTTACCATGACAGTTTACAATCCAGGGATACTCCAAGCAGTTTAGTAATCTCAATTTGCTCAATTTCAACATTATTTATTACAAGATTCAGTTGAGGTTTAGGGTTTAGTGAATGATTTGTCCCAAATACAATGCTCTTAGTTTTTGAAATATTTAGTACTAATTTATTCCTTGCCATCCATTCTGAACCTAACTGCACCTCTTTATTCAACTTTGCAGTGATTTCACTCGCTGTATTAGCTGATGTGTATAGTGTTGAGTCATCCGCATACATACGCACACACACTGGCTTTACAAAATTCAAACTTACAATGCTTCATAATTTCATCAGTTATACTTGGATGTGTAGAGTCAGCGTTTGCTGCTGGCATGTCATGCCTAAGTTTGCTAATCTTGCCAATGAAAAACATTAAAGTAGTTGGCAATATCAGTGGGTTTTGTGATGAGACATCTGATACAATGAATGATGGAGCGGAGTTTGCCTTTTTGCCCCAAATTTTATTTAAAGGTGCTCCAAAGCTTTTTACTATCATTCTTTATGTAATTGTTCTTTGTTTCATAGTGTAGTCATTTCTTTTTAATCAGTTTAGTCACATGCTTTCTCAATATGCAGTATGTTTGCCAATCGGTTGTGCAGCCAGACCTATTTGTCATTGCTTTGCCTCATCCCTCTCAACCACATAATGTTTTTCCTAAATCAATCCACAGGGATTTAACAGTAATTTTCTTAATAGGTGGGTGCTTATTAGTAATTTCATAAAGTGTGTCAAGTGCAGTGTCTAGTTGCTCCTTATTACACACCAGACCATAAATATTCTTTACATCAACAACATAGGAATCAATACAAAACTTGTATGACCACAAACACTAGATTAGGTCCATCCTTTGGACCTTTCGTTTTCCTAGACATGGCGACTATATTGTGATCACTACATCCAATGGATTTGGATAATGCTTTAAAAGCACATTTCTGCAGCAATAGTAAAGATGTGATCAATACATGATAATGATTTAATTCCTGTGCTGTTTGTAACTACCCTGGTCGGTTAACTGATAACCTGAACCAGGTTGCAGGCACTAGTTATAGTGTTGGATTTCCCCCAAAGATAATGGTTTGTATTCAGTACATACAATTTGAAAAAATTGCCAAATTTATTGCAGTTTTACTTTTGTGCCTTATTGCAAACAGGATAAGTGTTTTATAATCATTTTATTCTGTACAGGCTTCCTTCTGTTCATTCTGTCAATTAGGTTAGTATTGGGGAGGATAGGGATGCACTGACATGACATTATTGGCCGATACCGAAATCTAATATTTTCCTTGCCAAAAAAACAATACAGATAACTGATATAAAACATTTTTGCTGCCTTTTAAGCATTCTAGTAGAGTTAAATAGTTCACACACACACAGCGATCTATGGCACCGAATCCCAGTGCAAGAGGCGTAACTACAGTCCCTGGTTCGAATCCAGGCTGTATCACATCCGGCCGTGATTGGGAGTCCCAGCGTCATCCGAGGTTTGGCCGGGGTAGGCCGTCAATGTAAAAAACAATGTTCTTAACTGACTTGCCTAGTTAAATAAAAGGTTACACACCAAAAAGTTATTTTGTTGGCATTTACGTGTCCCCATTACCAGTCAAATATAATCAAAATCTATTTATTTCACTTACTTGCTGTGCTGTTTTGTTGTTCATTTGTTCAGTCGTTTTATTCTCAACCAGGATTTCATCATACATGTCAAGCAGTGGTTTTAGCTCGGTCTGTCCATGGCCTCTTCTGTCGTGGGTCCTCTTCCTCGGTGCTCAATGTCACTGTGTCCGTTTCCATCTTGTCCAGCTGTGTATGTAACATTACACATAAACCCTGTTTCTTGTCTGCATCGAAGTAGCGGTCCTTGTACATAGCATCGACCATGGTCGCGACACAGTCTCGAGTACTAGTTTTAACCCCATGGTCTGTGTTGGCAGTTGTTGATCAGAAGTTTCAATGCCATGACAGAGGGTATCACGTTTCAAACATGTTCTCAAATGCCATTGAAATGGCGGCAGTGGTATGAGAACCAGCACATTCTTGAGCATGCAATATGCCTTTATCAGTATGAAATCCTCATCAACCCACTGTGCTGTCAGACTCAGCATGCTCATGGGGCTGGTCCAAATGTCAGTAGTGAAGCTAATAGCAGTGACGCCCATAGCAAGTAGCTCATAGATGCACAGTATTGTTGAAACGTACAACTCAGGTAGGGCAACATCTGAAAAATAGTGTGTATCGAGGCTCGACCAGACGGTGAAAGCCAACATCATCCACGACAGAGGACGGTTGATTGTCATGGGCAAAGAATTCCATTATCTTGGCATCAATGGATTTCACCTTTGAGTTGTCGCACTGAAATGTTCTTACTCTTTCAGATGACTGCTCAACTTCTTGTTTAATTGTTGGAAGTGTGCCCTTAGTACTTTTCTGTTTTTGTTCTGTGTAGTCATTACATTAGCATCATTTGTTCTGTGTAGCATCATTTTCTTTTTGTGATGTCATCACATCATCTACTTACGTTATATAGGTATGCACATCAGCTTTGACATCGGTTTTTCACATCGCCGTTAAACTAGACAGACATCAGGCCGATGCCAATGTTGGCATTTTTAGATAATATTGGCATATTCCGATATGCTCACCGATATATCGTGCATCCCTAAAGGAGGAACTACAATGTTTTTGTTCCATCCTCAGTTTTTGCCTATCACAGCCATTAAACTCTGCAACTGTGGGGTTTCCTTCTTCTCCAGCAACTGAGTTAGGAAGGACGTCTGTATCTGGCTGTAACACAACAAAATGTGGAAAACGTCAAGAGGTGTGAATACTTTCTGAAGGCATTGTATGCGCAACTTCTCATGGCTTTCTCGCTCTGCTGTGTCCACTGAGCCATTGGACCTGCCCCGCAACCCTCATTGGACAATTCTGAGCAGGCCTCTTGCTAGCTGTCACTCAAATGCAAGGGGCTGAAGCTTAATGGCTAGAACTAAAATTGCTAGGGGCTGGCCCACATGAGGGGAAATGTAGGGAATATGGCACAGCACAGCTTCAAGAAAAGTTGCTTTCAAACTATGGATTTTGTGGCCAATTGAGGTAAGACAGTAATTCTGCTAATAGATTACGCATGTATGAACTGCACATTGACACATCCTGTCCAAAGCGGGAGATTTAAAAAACACTTTTAGTCACCAAAGTACCGGAGCATGTCTTTAAAAGCATTTCTCTTCATTCCCTGCGACCCACTCCTGTCCAGGATCCAAACAACTCATCCATTCAGATGGCAGAAAACACTGAAGGACTAAACTACCCATAACTGTCGCTGCTCTGGTGATTATGACCAATCTAATCTTGTCTGTCGTAGTTATTGACCTTGGCTGTTCTGTTTGAGCTCACATTAGATTTTGGCCTATTCTATTCTGTGAGGTGTCCTATTTAACATGAAGGTACATCATTACCCATGCTGACAAAGTACAGCGGCACAGATGCCCTTCCCATAACTGCTGATAAAGTGGATTTCCCTGTTCAGGCCAGCAGCCAGTCACATAAATATAGAGTGGAGACCCTGGTCAGTTGGTCATGGGAGTGGGTTCCCTCCTCTCTTCACTACTCAACAGAGCGCTGATGTGATGTGAGTAAGCACATTCGTCATAACCTGATAGAATTCATTAGGCAAACTAATTTCCACACTGTCAAGAGACACCGAATTATGCGCCCGGCTACCGAATTATGCGCCCGGCTACCAAATTATGGATTTTACATTTCCCAAAGCATATGCTTATTTATTGCTTTATATGAAATATGGTCTGGGGAAGGATATTACAGACTTCATTACTAGGGAAAGTATGAAAGGGGGAACTGTTGTTTCGGATGAACATGTACTTGAATGAACGTGACTGGAAGTGGGTAAAATGAGAGTCAACTAAAAACACACACCTATTGCAAACCTAGTTCAACAACCTCATAAAAAAAACATTGTGTCAGTTTAGGTACTTGGAGCTAGATGGCTGCATTCCCACGGGCCCCGGCATAGATCATTGCAGCGCGGTCAACATTTTTCATGGTGCATGCGGGCGGTCAGACAGGCAACTTTGGCATTAAAATATTCCGTTGTCCCCGCAGATTAGATTACACAGGATAGGTGCAGTGAAATGTTTTGTTCTACAGGGTCAGCCATAGTAGTACGACACCTCTGGAGCAAATTAGGATTAAGTGCCTTGCTCAAGGGCACAGACAGATTTTTCACCTTCTCGGCTCGGGTATTCAAACCAGTGACCTTTCGGTTACTGGCCCAATGCTCTAACCCAGTGGTTCCCAAACTTTTTATAGTCCAGTAGCCTTTCAAACATTCAACCTCCAGCTACGTACCAACTCTAGCACCAGGGTCAGCGCACTCAAATGTGTTTTTTTGCCATCATTGTAAGCCTGCCACACACGTTAATCAGAAGGGTATGCTTGAAAGGATGCACATAACTCCGCAATGTTGGGTTGTATAGGAGAGTGTGAGTCTTAAATCATTTTCCACACACAGTCTGTGCCTGTATTTAGTGTTCATGCTAGTGAAGGCCGAGAATCCACTATCACATAGATACATGGTCGCAAAGGGCATCAGTGTCTTAACAGCGCGATTTACCAAAGCAGGATACTCTGAGCGCAGCCCAATCCAGAAATCTGGCAGTGGCTTCTGATAAAATTCAATTTTCACAGAACCGCTTGTTGCAATTTCGATGAGGCACTCTTGTTCAGATATCGGTAAGTGGACTGGAGGCAGGGCATGAAAGGGATAACGAACCCAGTTGTGTTATCCGTGTCTGGAAAGTACTTGCATAATTGCGCGCCCAACTCACTCAGGTACTTTGCTATATCCCATTTGACAGTGTCCGTAAGCTTGAGTTAATTTGCACAAAAAAAAAAAATCATAATACAGACAGTGAAGAGCTCCAACTTCTTAATTATAGCCTCAATTTTGTCCAGCACATTGAATAGCTGAGGAGACGCCCTCTAATCTTAGATTCAGATCATTCAGTCGAGAAAAAACATCAACCAGATAGGCCAGTCGTGTGAGAAATCATCATGCAAGCAATCAGACAAGTAAAAATGATGGTCAGTAAAGAAAACTTTAAGCTCGTCTCTCAATTTAAACAAAAAAAACGTGTCAATACTTTGCCCCTTGATATCCAGCGCACGTTAGATATCAATGTTTGTTGTAAAATAATTACATGGTCGCTCCCCATATCATTGCATAGTGCAGAAAATACACAAGAGTTCAGGGGCCTTCCTTTAACAAAGTTAACCATTTTCACTGTAGTGTCCAAAACGTCTTTCAAGCTGTCAGGCATTCTCTTGGCAGCAAAAGCCTCTCGGTGGATGCTGCAGTGTACCCAAATGGCATCGGGGAGCAACTGCTTGCACGTGTTATCACTCCACTATGTCTCCCTGTCAACATTGGATCATTCAGAGATCCTCACTGAACTTCTGGAGAGACTTTGCTGCACTGAAAGTAAAGGGGCTGAATAATTTTGCACGCCCAATTTTTCCCTGAGAGAGTAACAGTTAATAGATTGGATGTTAATTATTTGACTAGGCTACCTGTATTTGACATTGTGTTGTCATTTCGCTGAACACCAGATGGTTTAATGAAACGAGTGAAACGAGGTTGCTCAGGGGAGAAAAAAAACTCACCCAAATGTATTTCCCCGTTGGAAAATATAAATGGACTGTTTGAAAATGTGAAGATTTTTTTTTGTGAAAGCATATAAATAAATAAAAATATATTTTTCCAAATGTGAATCACATTTTTATTTGGCGTACCCCCAGCGGCATTATGCGTACCCCAGTTTGGGAATACATGCTCTAACCCCTAGGCTACCTTCTAGGCTACCTGCCACCACCCTATGTCATGACTAGGCTGCAGTGCAGTTCACCAGTGTGTGGAAACAAATATTCATAAATGGAAAGAAGTGGAGGGCACTCAACCAACGTGAGTAGAGGTGCCTTTTCAATAAATATTGATAACCCATTTATTTGTCTCTGCCTGCAAATCTTCCAGCGCCTAAAGGGTAGGCTATAGGCTATGCAAAACGTAAGAAAAAGTGCAAGTGTCTGCTCTCATCATTCTTGCTGCTTCAAGTTCAGTAGCCATACCTCTCCTAATTGGGCGTGCGAGATCAGGCGAGTGTCTGTTATCTATTAAATAGACTGGGATATATGCATGGCCAGAGAAGCACGGGGCAGTTATTTTCTAAGAAAATGAACTTCCTAAATATGATTAAGCTATAATTTAGTAGGGCTGGGACGATTCCAGTAGTTGCAATAATCGTTAGTATCATGGCATGGAAACAAAACACAAAGCCATATTTAGCAGCCCTAATGTTGGAAACAAACATTATGTTGTCATAGAATCACATGTATTTATTTTCCAAGATATAGCACACAATATTGTATAGGTCTGGGAATTGCCAGGGATCTCACGATATTATCATGATACTTAGGTGCCGATCCGATATGTATTGTGATGAAAATACTGTGATTTTATTGAGATTCGGTGTTTCAAACATACTGCTCACCAAATGTCTGCTGCAGAGGGAAGAG